>NC_134266.1:139542268-139843415 GCF_031893055.1 Leptodactylus fuscus | reverse complement strand
TTCTTTTAATGGTTTCCTGCTAAAATAGTAAGCTTTCATGTATAAAGAGTAAATTTAGGATTTAATTTTTGAGATTTTCACTTTGAGGTCCTTGTATTCTTTCGGTCAGCACAATTCACAATGATACCAAATTATATAGTTTTTGTTATGCTTTATATCTGCAGAAAAATCCCCCAAAATTATTTCAGTCACCATACTGACACCCATTAACTTTTTTATATATGTTTGTGACACAAAACAGTTTTTATTTAGGCCATTTTAGGGGATGTTTGATCACATGTTACTCATTGTAATGGTAAATAAGTAATTTTTATAGTTTAGACATTTCCAGGCAAGGGTACGCCCAATTAGTTTATACTTGTTATCTGAGAGAGGAAACTCAAACTTTTTTTTTTTTTATTTTTTTTTTTAAAGCCTCCATGGGAGTCTTGAATTGGGGGAGGCTCATATGTACTAAATACTCCTGATCAGAGAAGACTTGGATTGTGGGCATTAGCGCTGGGTGTCCACAGTGTGAAACAGCAGAGACCCAGTGGTGACTGGCACCCCATTTTGCTTGCAAGCAGGCTTCATATTTAAAGTGTCAACATACACCGTAATATTATGGTGGATGTCAACAAGCCATTTTAAGCTCAAGATTTTTTCAATGCACAATAATGCTTTTTACAGTTGTCTGACGTGTACAGATGTTATTGTGACCTCTGTATCCTAAGAAAGATTTACTTGAGCCATAAATTCAAAATCAATAAACATTTTTTGGGTTGCCATTTTAAGCTAAAGGTCCCCACATAGCGGGCCGCAGAGAAAAACTGTTGCGTGAAAAGCTGCGGCGGAAAGGCATCGTGGTTTTTCCTGTAGCACTTTTCACAGAAAGCCTGCAGTTTTCCTTTGCAAACTTTCTGCATCAATTATACCTATAGGGAAAGCGCCAGCGTTTCCATAGGTATAATTGACATGCTGCGATTTTCAAAAACGTGATTGTTTTGGAACCAGCAGCATTTCTGCCGTATTTCTCTGCAATGTGTGGATGGGATTCGCTAGGAACTGTAAAACGCCACATTTTTGTTGCGCTTATGCCACATGCGGCCCCATCCTTAATGTGATAGTTAATCGGCTTAAAAGAGAAGACCAGACAAATTTCCTTTGACTAGAAATTTGATGATTTAACATTCTTCAACACAGAAGTCATTTCATGATGTTTACTGAAAGCTGATGAACATGTAAAATATATTACTAATATAACACTTATTTACCTTAAGAAACAGTGGGCACTGATTTTGTGCTTGAGGGCATGCTGACCAAAACCAGTCAGGCAATGGACCAGCTTTGGCAGTTGAAACAAAGTAACCCAGTGCCAAGGGTTGTTGTAAGATGTTGGTCACTTCATCGTGAGATTCTGTAGATAGTAGTCGGTCAGTTCCTTGACCCTGAAAATACAAAGGCCAGTAAAGCAAAGGTGTTTCGGCATGTGAAACACATAAAACAAAAAAATAAATACAAAATATACAAAATATAAAGTACAAAAAAAAAAGATAAAAAGTTGACAATGGAGTTGAGTATTACAACCTAAAGTTTACAAGTGCTGAAATATTACCTAGCAGTGACAGCGTACACCATGAGCCTGTGTGTGTGTATGTGTGTGTGTGTGTGTGTGTGTGTGTGTGTGTGTGTGTGTGTGTGTGTGTATGTGTGTGTATATATATATATTATACACTAAGTGCCTTAAACAGGTTGTCACAACTATGCAGTCCCTGATCTTGTGTCCTATTACGGTACATTGAAGTTGTATGAAGAGGGAGGACCTAAGAGCCACTGTAAGGACCAGAGGACCCAAGGCGCAGTGTAAGGTAGTATGGTCACATCCCATTTCTATCACTCATCGAACGAATATCCTAGAAATGTAAAAGCTACCAAATTATTTTATTTTTATTTATTTATTTTTAAAGAGGCCTATGCTAACTAAGCTGTTAAATGCATCCACTATGGATGACAAAGTGTTTTGTGAACATAGCTTTACACTACACTTAAATGTGTGTGTGGGGATTTTGTTGTTCTAATGGAAGTTAGCATTATATTAATTTCTTTAGCCATCAGGCAATGTCAGCATTAGTTATTTTAATATTAGAGAACACAAATAAGCATTTAAATGTTACATTAGCAATATAAATTATTTTCACCTTTCCAACATCACCTCCGTGGGGGTAATGCGATCCAGGTGAATGGCCTGGGGATCCACTGGGCGATGCTGGAAAAATGTTGATAAGATCTGGATCCAAGTCTTCAGGTGTATCAAGCACATCAAAAATCCCCATGCCATCCGATCCATCTAGAGAGGAGGAGAGAAAAGAAAAAATAAGACATATGTATGGACTCTAATGTATTGTCACAATTGTGTGTGTGTACATAATGCATTTGGAAACTTAAAAATTTGAAAACTAAAAATTCCTAAATATGATTAACATAAAAACGTGATTTAACAAATAGGTCATTTTCTGGCGACACATTCCCTTTAAATATGTTAAAAGGGAACCTGTCACCATGAAAATGCAGTCTAATCTGCAAGAACCATATGATGCACAGCAGGAGGAGCTATGTAAATTAATATACGGTATATTTTTGTGAGAAAAGATTCACTATAACTTATCATTTGTCCATTTATTCCTTTGTTCTTTTTATGCCCAGAAATAATAATTGAATACAGTGGGCAGTTCAAATAGTGACCGACAGCCTCCTCTCTATGACTGTGCAGAAAGATAGCTGTCAATCATTAATATTATTTATAAAAAAAATAAAAAAAAAGTTAAATGGATAAATTTATACTGAATCTTTTCCCAACAAAACTATATATCAGCTCCTATAGCTCAGCTCCTCCTGCTCTTTATCATGCTGCCTGCAGATTGCACAGCTTTTTCATGGTAGGTTCCCTTTAAGCCCTTCCAGACAATTCAAACTCTGGAAAACTGGTCTGCATGGAGCTAGGAATCCACTTCAGTCAGACATGAAAGCAAAACTTTACAAAAAATAAAATCCTTCCCAATACAACTTCTACATACAGTTTATGGATATCTATATATTGATTCCAGTGCAGTTGGAACTTTCTTTCTAGCCTCCACCATTCCCGAACAACAAACACTTTGGTGTCTGATGTGCTATTTAAGCATAACTAAAATTTTCATATCCGACAGTAGTGGCTGCAGTGCTATCTAAATAATTTGCAAAGATAGCACTGGTTGAAAAACATTCAGGATTAGGATATTTATAATGCAAGCTTGTACGTTTTATAATGTCCGAGATGTAGCCGTTTGAAGTGACCCTCCCCTCATTTTCTCTACATATTACACAGCTCATACTCCGTAACATTCAATGAGAGGCAGAAACCACTCTCAATACAGAAGAGAAAGGGAAGAGTGGGAAAAAAAAATACAGGATTTCACAGAAAATATCCAAAATTTGTTAATAAAGTATATTAAAAAATGTATTAACCGGTTAAGGACCAGGCCCAAAAGTATGTTAAAGACCAGGCCTTTTTTTTCAAAACTGACATGTGTCACTTTAAATGGCAATAACTTTGAGACGGTTTAACTTACACAAGTGGTTTTGAGACTGTTTTTTTCGTAACACATTATACTTCATGTTAGTGGTAAATATTAATCAATATTTGTGTATTTATTTATAAAAAAACTAGGAAATTTGATGGAAATTTGGAAAAAATTGCAATTTTCAAAATGTGAAATTCTCTGCTTTTCAGGCAGATAGTCATACCACCCAAATACATAAATAAATATTATCTCCCATATCTCTGCTTTATATTGGCATCATCTTTTGATTGTCTTTTAATTTATTTTGGACGTTACAAGGCTTACAAGTGTAACAGCGATTTTCTAGATTTGCAAGAAAATTCCCCAAACCAATTTTTTAGGGACCGCTTCAGTTCTGTAAGGAATTATAAAGGCCTATTTAATAGAAACCCCCATAAATCACCCCATTTTCAAAACTGCACCCCTCAAATTATTCAAAACAGCATTTGGGATGTTTGTTAACCCTTTAAGTTTTTCATAAGAATAAAAATAATATGGCAGTGAAATTTAGACATTTTATTTTTTTTCATTAATACATTCATTTAGACCTAAAATTAACACATTCACAAAGGGTTAAAGGAGAAAATGCATCTCACATTTTGTTATGCAATTTCTCCCGTGCACAGAAATACCCCACATGTGGGCGTAAACTGATTTTTGGGTACACAGCAGTGCATGGAAGGGAAGGAGCGACACTGGGTGTGTGAACAGCAGATTTTGCTGGAATAATTTTCAGGCACCATGCCTCATTTGCAGAGCCCCTAGAGTACCAAAACAATGGAAACCCCCCAAAAGTGACCCCATTTTAGAATCTACACCCCTCACAGAATTCATCAAGGGGTATAGTCAGCATTTTGACCCTACAGTTGTTTCACAGATTTTACTAACATTGGGATGTGTAAATGGGGATAAAGTGACATTTTAGTAATTTTTCAAAGTTTTAATTTTCACAAGGGGATAAAGGAGTAAAAGCCCCCCACAATTTGTTAAACAATTTCTCCTGAACACGGCAATACCCCATGTGTGGCCATATTCTGCTGTATGGGTACATGGCGGGGCTTGGAATGGAAAGAGCGCTATTTGGCTTTTGGATGGCAGATTTTGCTGGAATAATTTTAGGTGCCATGTCTCATTTGCAGAGCCCCTAGAGTACCAATACAGTGGAAACCCCCTAAAAGTGACCCCATTTTGGAAACTACACCCCCCACAGAACATATTAAAGGGTAGAGTGAGCATTTTGACCCTACAGCTGTTTCACAGATTTTATTAACATTGGGGCATGAAAATGAAAAATTACTTTTTTTCCAATAAACTGTCAATTTAGCCCCAAATTTTTCATTTTCACAAGAGGATAAAGGGGAAAAAGCTCCATAAAGTTCGTTAAACAATTTCTCCTGAACACGGAAATGCCCCATATGGGGTCATAATCTGCTGTATGGGAACATGGCGGGGCTCAGAATGGAAAGAGGGCTATTTGGCTTTTGAAGGACAGATTTTGCTGGAATATTTTTCAAGTCCCATGTCGCATTTGCAGAGCCCCTAAAGTACCAATACAGTGGAAACCCCCTAAAAGTGACCCCATTTTGGAAACTACACCACTCATAGAATTTATCTAGGGGTATACTGAGCATTTTGGCCACACAGCTGTTTCACAGATTTTATTAACATTGGGATGTAAAAATGAAAAATTACTTTTTTTCCCAATGAATCGTCCATTTAGCGCCATATTTTTAATTTTGCAAGTAGTTAAAGAATTAAAAGCCCCCCACAGTTTGTTACAAAATTTCTCCTGAACACGGCAATACCCCATATGTGGCCATAATCTGCTGTATGGGTACATGGTGGGGCTCAGAATGGAAAGAGAGCTATTTGGATTTTGGAGGGCAGATGTGGCTGGAATAGTTTTCAGGTGCCATGTCTCATTTGCTGAGCCCCTAAAGTATCAATACAATGGAAACCCCCCATTGTGACCCCATTTTAGAAACTACACCTGTCAAGGAATGAATCAAGGGGTATTATCATTTTGTGCCTAAAATGCTTCCAAAAAATGAATGTCCAAAATGAAAATTTTAATTTTGAAAGAAATATGCCATTTCGGTGCCCCATACATTGCACCCACTTTGTGTTGTCAGAGACCTGCACTCCTAAAACTATTAAGGGGCCATCCCGAGGGGCAAAAAATATATATATGTGGGTGTAAACTGCTGCTTGGGCACACAGGAGGGCTCAGAAGGGAAGGAGCACTGCGCTTTTTAGCTTTTGGGGTACAGATTTAGAGGGACTTTCTGGGGGCCATGTTCCTTTTGGAGAGACCTGGAGGTAACTGTAAACCCCATTTTGTAGGGGCAAGTTTAGGGTCTCTGCAAAAGTGTCATGGCATCCAAAAACCAAACCGTCTGCGCTCCAAAAACCCAATAACCCTTCTTCCCTTCTGTGTCCGGCTGTGCCCTAATATCAGTTTATACCCACATATGACATTACGTCCGTTATCCCGGGTACACCAGTGTCATACATGTGTCATACATGTGGCATAAACTGCAGTTTGGGCGCACAGCAGGGCGCAGAAGGGAAGGAGCGCGATGAGGCTTTTGGAGTACAGATTCAGATGTTTGGTATCTGGACGCCATGCCATGTTTGTAGAGCCTGTAAGGTACCAGAAAAGTGGATTCCCCAAAGGAGTGACCCCATTTTGAAAACTGCACCCCTCAAAGAATTTCTCAGGGGGTGTAGTGAGTATTAGTATCCCGGACATGACTGCACAGCGGATGGCGAAGAGGGAATGTGTAAGCGGTGCGGAGTACATTGCAGACACCAAATTCCCTACTATGTCCCAGTACCTCCTATGATTGGGGGAGTCACTCTGGGGCTCATTTTGGGGGTCACTTCTGGTGTCTTTCCCTTGTAAACTGTAAATCTGGGGTGTCTCCTGAAGTACACTGACACAGCTTATACATTCCCTTCCTGACGCCGCCAGTTGTATTCTAATAATTTGGCGATTTTGGGTTTTTTTGTCTTCACATTGGTAGATGCTATATTTTCTTTATTCTTTTGGTGACGCGGCCATATAAGGGCTTGTTGTTTGCGGGATGTGATATATTTTGTAATGACACCATTTTTGGGTGCCTACAACATACTGAATACATTTTATTAACTCTTTCTTGCTGGATTTAAAAAAAAATAAAATCCTGGCATTGAGTTGTACCCTTTAAATTTTTCGCCATGCAGCGCACAGTAAAAGTAACATGTTCCCTTTATTCTGCGGGTCGGTACGGTTACGGCGATACCTCATTTATAGTATTTTTTTATGCGATACTAATTCTGCAGAACAAAAACACATTTGGGGACATAAATCAGTGATTTTTGCATCGCCATCTTATGAGAGGCGTAACATTTTTATTTTTCGGTTGACAGTGTTGGTTGAGGGCTTATTTTTTGCGGGACAACCTGCGCTTTTTATTGGTACTGTTGTGGGGTGCATATGATTTTTTGATCACTTTTTATAGCATATTTTGTAAGGTGATATGGTGAAAAATCACTACTTCTGGCGGGTTTTTTCCGGGGTTTTTTTCAGATGTACACCGTATACATTAAATATTATTTCAGTTTTATTGTACAGGTTGTTACGGACGCGGCGATACCAAATATGCATTGTTTTTATTAATTTTTAGTACTTTTTTTATATAGTTCATTTTGTATAGAGAAAAAGGGATTTTTGGGCTTTATAACTTTATTACTTTTTTCATACACTACTTTTTTTTTAACTTTTTTTTTTTTTTTTTTTTTTTTTAACTTTTTCATGTGTCCCTTTAGGACACTTGAATCAGTTGATGCTTTCATGAAAGCATCAACTGATTTTGTATAGTAGCTTGCAGGACACAAGCAGGACATGAGCCTGCTCGTGTCCTGCAAGCAGCAGAGGAAGTGAGACACATCGCTCACTTCCTCCATCGGTCGGCAGGATCAACCAGGTATGTGGGGGCTCCGGTAGTCTGGGGTCACTGGCCAGACCCCAGACTACCTTCTACTGACATCGGCACCCCCCGATCTCGCCGCGGGGGGTGCCGATCAGCTTCAATATGCGGCGGATCCCTTTCGATCGCGCCGTGATGTTTCACGGCACGATCGAAAGGGTTAAAACGTTCAGTCGGAACCGAGTCCGACTGAATGTTGTTGAGGGGGTGGTTAGGTGTTAGTAACACCTAATACCTGCCCTCCCCCCGCCCCACCCCCTGCCTAGTGAGTCTCTGAAGACCGGCCGTAAATTTACAATCGGCTGGTCTTAGAGACCAGGACTGCTGGCCGTAAATTTACGGCCAGCGGTCCTTAACCGGTTAATGACACACAATACTGCCAGAAATCAAAAGTTATCCAAAAGTTTAGTTATGCTGTAATCTCTGTAATATCAGAAGGGCACTGTCAGGGTAGGGGGTATGATTCAGAGCTCCAACTAGAGGTAGATAGTGTCAGGACTCACACTCCTTAGGGCTCGTTCACATCTGCGCCTGGGACTCCGTTCTGCAGGTTTCCAGAATAAAACAGAAACAGAAACATGCAGGCATCTTTCAAACCCATTCATTTGAATGGGTTTGAAAAGTGTCCGGCTGTGTGCGCCGGTGAGCGTTTTATGCTCTCCGCAGCAAAACATTTTTTTTTAATTTTTTTTTAACCGGACACAGAGTCAGACATGCAGTACTCTGTGTCTGGTTTAAAAAAAAAAAAAAAACAGTTTTGCCGCGGAGAGCTCAAACCGCTCACCGCCGGACCTGGCATGACAGGTTTCCGTCTTCTGCTGGCAGAAGACGGAAACTTAATACGGAGAGCAGAACGCTGGTGTGACCCGACACCGCCCTCCTGACAGTGCAGAGTCTAAATAGCATATGAGACACCAGAACTAACAGCACGGATAACTGGGGAGTAATGGGGGTTAGAGAAAAAAATTCCAAGTGTTCCAGAATCAGTGGAGCCGCACCTATTAAATGATGTAAAAAATGGACTAGTTGCAGATGGTGGAAGGTCCTCTTTAGAATTGTACAATACTTTACTGTAAGATGTGTATTAAAAAGGCAGAGATAAAAATACTTACCATTATTTGTACTAAAAATATTTTCATTGGTGTTATTTACAGATGCCACTTGAACAAACGCCGATGTAGGGAACACCAGAATGTGAGTGCAGGATGTATCCTGCGGCGTATTTAGTTGTGAAGTTTGCATGGTCAATGTAGTGCTACGTCCAAACACTGAGCCTGTTGACACAGAATCTGCAAGAACAAAAAGAAAGCATAATAATACACTTGGTAGAATATAAATGTGACTGCAGACAAAAGGTACTAGTAAAGGATGGACAGAGCTAGAGTTGGCGAAAGGTCCTCTTTAACCCCTTCCCACCGATGGCATATTTCGTTTTTGACTCCCCTCCTTCTAAACCCCATATCTTTTTTATTTCTCCACTCTCAGAGCCATATGAGGTCTTAATCTTTGTGGGACAAATTTTTCTTCATGATGCCGCCATTAATTATTCTATATAATGTACTGGGAAGCTGGAAAAAAATTCAGAATGGGGTGGATTTGAAGAAAAAAAAAAAAAAAAAAAAAAAAAAAAAGCATTTCTGCGACTTTCTTACAGGCTTCGGTTTTACGGCGTTCACTGTGCAGCCGAAATGACATGTCATCAGTATTCTGTGTTTCGGTATGATTCCGGGGATACCAAATTTATATGGTTTTATTTACATTTTAATCCCTTAAAAAAAATCCAAAACTGTTAAAAAAAAATTTTTTTCTAAAAGTCGCCATATTCTGATACCCGTAACTTTTTTTTTATACGTCCGTGTACGGGCATGTATAGGGTGTAATTTTTTGCGGGGCCAGGTGTACTTTTCAGTTCTACCATTTACGGCGTACACCATACAGGAAAAATATTTTTTATAGATTTGTATAGCAGGCGATTTCGAACACAGGCATACCTAACATGTATGTGTTTCACAGTATTTAACTACTTTTATATGTGTTCTGGTGAAAGGGGGTGATTTGAACTTTTAAAAAAAAAAATATACATATATATTTTTTTTTTTTTTGCATTTGTTTTGAACCCCAGGGGGTCTGATCACTAATGCAATGCATTACAATGCTAATGCATTGCAAAATACCGTCACTTTTGTTGCAGACTACCTAGCATAACCTGCAATAGAATGACAGGCCGGGGAGCCTTCACAAGATTCCCGGCTGTCATAACAATATGACGCCGGCGCCGGCGTACTACTACGGCAGATGTCGGGAAGGGGTTAAAGGGGTATTCCCAAGAACATAACCACATTTAAATTTGTAGACAATTAAAAGTTAAACATATTGTTAATATAATTCAAAATTTGCAGCACTTTAAAAGATTTTCTCCATCTTTCCAGTGACAATCCTTTTGTCTTGATTGGTTTGCAATGGCTATGGATAATGAATGTGGGAACTTTTTATGTTCCTGCCTGGATAATCATGGCTGGGTTTCTGACAAGTACCTGCATTCATGGATGGACTCATTGCAAACCGATCAAGACAACAGACTGTCACCACTAAGATGGTTAGGGGGCGTTCACACTACCGTTGGTGTCCGTTATGAAGGTGTCCGTTTAAAAGAAAAAAAACGGACACCTATCATAACGGACATTAACGGACACTAACTGATGCTAACTGATGTTAATGTGTCCGTTTTTTTAACTGATCCATTTAATGGATCTGTTAAAAAAAAACAGACGCATTAGTATCATCAGTTAGTGTCCGTTTTTTATACTGTCCGTTTTTTTCTTTTTGCTGTTTATGCTTTCTGAGCATGTGCAGAAAATAAACGGACAGAAAATAACGGACTGTAACTGATGGTCATCAGTTACTGTCCGTTATATGTCCGTTGCCCATAGACCTGAATGTTAAATAAAAAACGGACACTTTCTGTCCGTTTTTTCAAACGGACAAAAAAATCCTGCATGTGTGATTTCTCGGTCCGCTTGAAAAAACGGACATGGTTGTTAACGGACCCTTAAGGACACAAACGGACACAAACGGACAACAGATGAAATCCCATTGAAATGAATGGAAATTGTAACGGACACAGCTAGTGTCCATTGTTAAAATCGTGAACGGACAGTAGCAACGGATACTGCAATCGGACACTAACGGTAGTGTGAACGCCCCCTTAGAGAAGATCTTCAAAACTCAAACATTTTTGGAAATTATAAATATATAAAAATTTAAACTTTCAATTGTGAATAAATATAAACATGGTTAGGTTTATGGGAAAAATCCTTTTATCACCTTTACTAAGCCAAGAGGATTTCCTATCATCTTTATACAAGTTTCACATGGTCCAACATTCAGTGCTGTGATATTAAATCTTAGAATAAGCTCAAACAGAAGACTTTGGAGCAGATTTTGGAGGTGGAATATGCCTCAAAATCAGCACCATTTTTTTTTTTTTTTTTTTTTTTATGTAGATTGTGAGCCCCATATAGGGATCACAATGTACATTGTATTTTCCTATCAGTATGTCTTTGTAGAATGGGAGGAAATCCACGCAAACATGGGGAGAACATACAAACTCCTTGCAGATGTTGTTCCTGGCGAGATTTGAACCCAGGACTCCAGCGCTGCAAGACAGCAGTGCTAACCACTGAACCACCATGTTGCCCCAAATCAGCACCAAATTCTGCCCTGAATAGGTCTTCTAATATATTAAATGGCAGGCAGAGACAAGCAGAATGCTGAAACAAATAAGCATCCTGCTGTGCTTTCACTTTTGCAGTGGAAAGCTGAGGGCCAGAAAGTGAAGAATTTGGGGCAAAGGTTCACCTCAAGTTACTCTTCACCTTTCACATCTGAATCTTATAGTTAGGGTCTTGGCATACACCAGAGTCCCTTCTGTGGAAAACAGTTCATGTGTGGGTCGTAGTACCCAGACCAAACTAGACACTATGCATGGAAGTCACAGCATCATAGTCTGTTATGATGCCGAGAGCAACCTGCCCAATATACCATTTGAATGATTGGATTCAGTTTTACTGCATATGTTGAGGCTCGGACCTGGCTAAGCACTGCATGGAGTATAGGAAAGGAGAGTGAGAAGTAACCCCTTGGTAACAACAAGACATCCAAACCTATGTTATCAAACATGAATATAAAAATCACATAGAATATATAGCATGGCATGAATGCATACCTGGCATGATCACAAATGAACCCTGTGGCTCCATAGCTACCAAACAAGCACTAAGTATGCTGGGAGAATCTGCTGCTGATATGCCACACATTCGACATGTGTCCTTCAATCTCTTGCTCAGTGACTGCAAATTGCGACGACTCAACAAACCACTCCAATCTGTGCATTTAAAAAAAATAAATAAATAAATAAAATTAATCCAATTGCAATAGCATAATATAAATGTATTTAATAATAGCATATAATAGAAATAGCATAATATTTATTTATTAATGAACTGAGGCTCTGTGATCAAGTCTCTGTACCAATGCTACTCAAACTGTGAGGTGGGCATCTCTGGTAAGCTCACTGGTCACCACTGTCTACTTTGGCACATAGCTGGGACAGTAAAGCAGTAACTGCACAGATAATGGCAGGTGAAAAGGTTTGAGAAGCCCTGCTCTGGACTAAACCCATTATAGACAAAAATGTCATGTTTTAAAGATCAAATAAACATACAAAATAAGGCATAAGAGAATTTTCTAGCAACCTAGCAAATATAGAAGCTGAAGCCAAGGGTATCTGCTTTAGCAATTACTTTAAGGGTAGTCGGTCGCTAAATGACATGATTAAGAGGATATTGTCACTCCTTAGGGAGAGACCACCATGTAGGTGTGTGGAGTCTTCCCTGTTTAAATCTTGGGAGACAGATTTGCATATTGTTCCCATAAATGACATGAGTCACTGCTCTCTGGTGGGTGGAACTGAGTTCTCTCATGTACAACTCTGTGGTCAGGACAATTAGTTCAGCTAATTGCAGTTTGCTGATAAAAGCTCCTGGAGCCTTGGCTGTTTTCTCTCTATGTAAATATACAGATAACACAGAGTTGGTTCTATGTAGAAGCATGGTAAAGGTTCTATACAAACCTGTATAATGCAATATACATTTACTGTGCATATTATTTGATCTACATTTAAATTAGATTTCTAGTAATCATAATAAATCATTTTCTACAGTTGTGGCAAGTGTCAATATCTAGTGTGATACTTTATAGTGTCCTGTTCATCAAACAGTCAAAGTCACCCAGCGGCTTGCCGAGGAGACAGAAGGCTGAACTACTGATTCAGGGAGATGGTAAAACTCCTTTAATGCCTGTTGCTGTCATCCTATGACGGATGACCGTAACAGATTGTTATGACAGTGTAAACAAACCCTAAATGACACAATTTAGGTTTACTAATACTTCAAAATTTACCTTTTAATTCTCCATGCCCTATCCTTCCCAGACGGCCAATTACAACTCTCCATGGTAAAGAGCTCATCTGTACAAGTCCTTGGCACCACTCCCATAGCTTCTGAAGACCACTGCGGCGAGCAGAACCTTTTTTCCGACGAGCTCTGTCATTAAAAGTCAAACAAGTTTTACATCACCCTAGCTCTACATGTGAAGTATACCAAAATAAGACTATTAGAAGGGAAAGTAAAAATGTTCACAGCTCGTCCCTTACCTGTTTGGCACATCAATATTAATGATGCAGGTTTCCAAGAGCTCTCCATAAAGATCTGTGCAAGAGGCCAGAAGCCACTTTTGATCATGAGATAAACAGTAGCCAAGGAAGAGAACATTATATTTTTGACCAGCTTCTCCAAATGTTTCACCAAGCTCAGTCTGCTTATCTTTCACTGGAGCCAATATAAATGGTGGTGTGTACAGTTTAATACATTCTGGTCTCTAAAAACAAAACAAAACAAAACAAAAAAAAAAGAAATATATAGTTATATTTCATATTTATCCATATTACAGACAAAATTTGAATCAATTCATTGCATTAATAGAAGTGTCTGCAAAATCATCAGATACCATGCAGTTTCAATACTCATTTTACACATTCTTAAAGCACTGCATTACTACAAAGTGTCAGTAGCTACTCTTATCTCATAAGGAATAACGGAGCTACTTACTTCTGGACTTTTCAATGCATTTTCAATGGCCAAACCAGGCCCAAATCCAGTTAAAGTTTTCACATTTGTGGAGCATGGAAGTGGTCTCCTACACTGGGTGAACACAGAAAAAGCGAGGGATTTCAAATGCTGGGTGTAAATCTGCCGATCCTCGTGTCTCACTGGCTGAAGAAGATACTGGCATGGAACAATCTAAAGAAAAGAAAATAAATGATAAATGTTTAAATATTTCAATGTACAATAACTGGCCCTTACAATTTTCTTGTTCTAATGTTCTTCAACTATCAATGTGCACCTCCCATGATCACCTCTGAAAAACTACCGTAATGCCAGAGAACGATACTGCTGCTCTTAGTTGTTGGCCCTTAAAGTCAGAACTGTAGAGTCTGCACACCAAACAACATATTCTATTTTTACACAGCCCCACACAGCCGTGGTCAAACAGATGCAGTAAAGCTCCTCAGAAAAGCTAGTGACTGTTGCCTATTTACGTTAATAGAAATTCAAACTATATACTTATTGCATTGTAGAATATTTATAATGATATAACAATTAAAGGGGTTTTCCCATCTCACTGTTTCAGCAGTTTGCCTGTTGTCTCTTTTCACTTCCTGTATTTCTCCCCCTCACCCCAGCTTGCTGAATGACACTATGAGGTATCACAATACTTATGGAGATCAGATAATATACACATGCTTGTAGAGAACAGACTCAGCGTTATCTGTGTGTTTATAAAGAGAGAGAACAGATTATCAGCAAACTGCAATTAGCTGAGCTGACTGTCCTGCAGACACTGAGTGACCTCACTTGTCCTCTCTCACGTGGTTATGGCAATGCTGTGTAAACAATAGGAGGAATAAGTTCACATAGCAGGCAAACAAAGCAGTATTTCTGAAGCAATAAATTTAGGAAAAGTCTTCAATGTACATAAGCTAGCCCTATAGATGGGAAGACCCCTTTAAAAATAATTATTTAGCAGCTTGAATCGGTAACTTTATAATGTCAGTTTTTGCATCTAGAATTAGACCCAGTTAGTGATCTGTTCTAAGACCATAAATACAGTAACTGGTGTGTGCGTATATTTACACTGTGCACTTGTGTCACATTTTATAAATCTCGCAGAACAAAAGATGCAAGAAAAAAAAGAAAAGGAAATACCTGTACAGAAACTGTATTTCTGATGTGTGGTGGAAGAACATGCAACATTTCCAAGAAACAGCGCAGCAGCCCCAAGGACCACACACTGGAAGATGATGAGTCTTCATCTTTATTTTCATAACTGAAAGGGTCTACAATGTAAACCACAATAGCTGGTGGGTAAGTGATGGCGTGTGACTCTCCATCAGTTGGAACTCCAACTTTATCTCGATCCATGGTGCTGAATAAGAACAGATGGTACAGGATGGTCATTGTTTTAAAAGCTATTCAGAAGCTGGAATTGCAAGTTGCATGAAAGCACTATATTATTCCAGTTTATGTGACTAAGACTTCATGTAGCAAAACTGTCAATTTTAAAAATTACATGTATCTTAACTTTAAGACAAATGCAGTATGATGTTAAAATCATGCACTCTCACCTTTCAGTAACCTCAGTTGCTGCTGCTGCAGCAGCAGCTGCCTGCTCACTTGACATCCCAGAGGCCTGCTGCAGATTCTGTGGCTGTTGTCCTGCTTGATTGTTCTGAACGGAGTTGATTTGCAATGGGATGGAATTAGTCGAATTGCTCATGCTCCCATAGGGAGGAAAGTTGGTAGTTTTGTTTGTCTGTAAGGAGGTTGTCCCATTTGCAGGAGCAGGAAGGCCTGGTGTGGTTGTAGAGGGCAAAGAATTGCTTGGAGTTGTTGATGAGTTAGTTGGTGGAGCTGTGGTCATAGATGAAGGAGTGCTGGGATTTCCAGTGTTGCTTGTAGTAAGAGGCTGCGTGGAAGGAGCCTGACTAACAGGAGGTGCAAGGTTCGGCTGGCAGAGTAAAGAACTATCCAGCGGCTGAGAAGCAAGATATGGTCCTAGAGATAAAAAGATAATAATAATAATGATAAGTATGTGCTAGAATGTGGACTGTGAAGTGAGTAACACTAGAAATGGCGCTTGGAAAAAAAAAAAAAAAAAGTTTCATTACAAGTTCTCTTAATGTTCACCACAATCAACCTCATTTCTGAGGTTTCCCCCTATTTAGTAATCCCCCTCCCCACACACACCTGTCCTCAAGGTCTTTACATTATGATGACACGCAAGGTTTAAACTTCTTAATGATTTTCTCTAATAAATGTATATCCACCAGAGAATACTTTACCCATACCCGTTCTCCACCCTCATCTTCCAAATCTTCTGAAATCGCTCACACTACATAATCCTATAAATTACTGCTACTAACTTTGAAATAAGTTTCTTCTCCTTTATATATGGTGAACTGAATGTCCCACCTCCTGCCACCAAGCTGGACTTTACAACAGCCTGGTAGGAGGACCTGAAGACCACCTAGATTCAGGTTCAATGGCATGACTGTTGTACAACTTATTAGCAAGGGTAGCTGGCAGGTCACACTTATGGATCCCTTGCTGAAAATCCTACATCGGACATATACAGTCCCAAACCCACACAATACACACAGAAAAAGAAATCAAACCATAGATATTCATAAATTAAGTTGTGTAATAATGAAAAATGATATGGGGAGAAAAAGTATTGAACACGCTTACTGAAATTTATTTAATATTTCATACAAATGCCTTTGTTGGTCATGACAGCTTCAAGTGATGACACCTCCTGTATGGAGAAACAGGTCGCATACATTGTTCAGCTGTGATTTTGGCCCATTTTCCCACACAAACACTCCTTTTATGACCTCTGAGTTTTAGTTCCTTCCCATAGATTTTCTTCTGGATTAAGGTCAGATGATTGGCTGGGCCATTTTAGCAGCCAAAGGTTTTTGTACAAAGTATTAAATAAATTTTATTAAGCATGTTCAATACTTTTTCCTTGTGTCATTTCTCTTTATTACATATAATTTAGACAATTATGGTTAGATTTCTTTGCCTGTGTGAATTGGATGAGTTCTTACTGTCCTCTGGGGAGAATTACATATCAATAACGCCTTTAGAAATAGATTTGCTTAGACAATTGGAGACCTGTTCAATACTTATTTCACCCTATGTAGATTATTGGTTGTGACAATTTTTTGTCACCACGCATATTGCAGATGTGTAACAAGTATGGACAAATAACTGAACTTCGCTTACCTAACTCATATTTGCACACTTGTGCATATAATCTCAGTTTGGAAAAGGCTTCATTGCCGCTGCTAGCTGCATGAGAAAACCATTCTGCAACAGACTTCTCAGAAACCTTTTTTGCTGCAGTGGACCCAACTCGCATGATGCCATCCGTTAGTTGCTTGGAAATTGCTCGATGCTGACCAAGTCGGCAAGACTGAAACACACAACGCACACATTGATAATTAAGGAATGTATGATGAAGACAAAAAAATTATTAAATTACAATATAAAAAAAAAAATTAAAAAGATTAGCCCGGAATGGCTTATATTTATTACATATCTGATCAGTGCATTATAGCAAATAGTTGTGTGCCATGTACAGTGTACATGTAATTGTACATGTGCCATGTACAATTACTGCAGCCCAACTCCCATTGATGTCATAGGACAGGGACATACATACTTCTGGCTCTGTGCATTGAGTAGTACAGTCCCAAACAGTTGATCCATGTAGGGGCTGCTTTAAGCGATTATCATATGAAATAAGCAGAGGAGGATAGTGAAATTTAAGCAAACCTAAATCATTTGCAGTTCACAGTTATAATATGGAACAGATTTTACCCCTTTTTGTTACCCATTTCCAAAAATGCAGATTTCTGTTCTGATCTATGTGGATTTATTGTGCAATATTTTTTTAGGGCTATGTGGCAGCATAAGTGTATGTGATCGCCACATTCATATGAACAGAGTTCAAAAAAATCACCACACTCAGATGCACAAAAGTTTCAGGTGAAAAAAATTTCTGCATCAGTATGGTTGGACTGTAATGCTGAATTGCAAAATAAAGAGAGGTCTGTATGAAGCCTGTATGATTTTGTCAGTGTGCTTTGTTCACGCTGGAACAGCACTTTATTTCTAACCATTGTCAAAAGGGTCTGAGATTTCCAAAGTACATAAAGGATCCCACAGGGTTTCCTAAGACCATTAGTTGTCCGATATTCAAGTGTTCAATTGAAGGTAATGATACTCTTACCTCATACATTGCAGTGAGATCCCGAAAGAAACTCTTTGCTCCATTTAGAAGAGCCTCATTTTCAGGGCAAACCACAACATAAGCAATGTCTCGTTGAGACCCATAAGGTTCTAGCATCAGCCTTTCCCAGTAAGGCAGAGCAAAGGGAGACAGCACCAGAAAGTCATAATCATATCCAACCAAAAATGTGGGGATCGGCAGTGGTTCTGGCGATTCATCCGTCCCTAAAAATGCATTAAAAGAAAAAAAAGCTGTTATCAAGTGTGTAGAAGCAATAAAATTAAAAGCGCAAGTTGGGCTTACAGACAGAATGTACCATGACAGCAACAATCTCTTGCAAGCCACTGGTTGACATTCAAAAATCCATTTCAATGAAAGTTTCAAGTATGTGATACACAATATTTTCCTATGTAGTGCAGTCTCCAAAGTCTGTCAAGCCTAGGCTACAACACAATACAAAACGTTGTTGTGAAAAAATTGGTTATGATACCCAAGTTAGGGTGCCCCACCTTATACGCGTAAACTTCTACGCTATGCCCCACGGGCCGTATCCACAGCACTAAAGCGCTGCGGTAAGAACCGCTACGTGAATGCATTGTGGTTCTTTCCGCAGCGCTTTTAAGAGAAAGTTCACAGAATTTTCCTCTGCTGACTTTCTCTTAACATTATATCTACAGGAAAGCCGCTGGCGTTTCCGTAGATATAATTGACATGCTGCGATTTGCAAAGTCGCAACGGCTTTGCAAATCGCAGCGTGTCCGTGCTGCGATCTTTTCCGCAAAGTGGGGATGGGATTCGCATGAATCCCATCCACTTTGCCTGCACTGGACAACGCCGCGATTTTTCCCACAGCGTCTCCGCTGCGGGCAAATCGCAGCGCTTCCAGTCCGTGGGGCCCCGCCATAAGTAAGACTCTCTACATGTGTGAAGTCTTCTAAAAGATTTCCCAGTAATCCATTTATTTCATAGTAACAGGTGTAAATCTAAAACTAGGTTCCATGTAATGGAAATGATACCTTTAGGGCAGGGGTAGGGAACCTTTGGCTCTCCAGCTGCTGTGAAACTACAACTCCCATCATGCTCCATTCACTTCCATGGGAGTTCCAAGAACAGCAGAGCAAGTATGCATGCTGGGAGTTGTAGTTTTGCAACAGCTGGAGAGCCGTACGTTCCCTATCCCTGCTTTAGGGCATCACTTTCAATCAGAATTTTTATAATAAATAATGTATGCGTGCATTAAAATGTACAGTGTCGAATGCAGGGCATCCTGGTCATACAAAAAGTTGGTTCAAATTATTTGATGCCAGAGGGAAGAGATAAGCAAAAGAACATCCATCAGTGATCAGCAAAAGTAGTACCAAAGAAGTGGAAATATGCTCAAAATTTACATGTCCTTCAAACTATCTTATCAATGTCACTTACCATATGAGCCACGGCCAGCCATTTTGTGAAACTGTTGCCAGGTTAAAGGTCCCTGCACACCCCATGATCGCACAGTCCGCTTCTTTTGAACAGCATCTTGCAAAACAGGTTGCAAAGAAAGCAGCATCCTAAGGATGTCTTGGGAACATTGCTTGCTTGAGTCTACAGCTGCAAAAAAAAAAAAAAAAAAAAAAGCCATAACGGTTAGCAAATGATCCATCATGCTGTTCTATCTAGACCTGAAAAAAACATTTCATTTATATTAATAACACATTTCCCTAGTAAAAACATAGTATATCCACTGTCTTATCGTCAGGGGCATCTTTATCCTGACCAGAACTACTTATGAGCTGGCACCATACAGTATAAGCAACACAACCACATTAACTGAGGGCATTGCCAACAAAGTCCACATAGTGGCTGATCAGAAGATTCAGCGTGTCAGTAAAAAACTGAAGGAGCCCACCACCTACCCCATAGGAAGGCCAGTGTCTGGTGGAAAGCCACTATAAAAGAAAGGACAAATGTTCAAATTTCTGAATATGTGGAAATCCCGGGTACTGGACCTCCACCAGATATTCATGATCAGACGTCACATTACATGGTTTCCGGCATAAGATGTAGTTTACGTTTATACCATTTTGAGTAAGGCCTAGTTCACATCTGCATCGGTAATCCAAGGTTTTAGCAGGGAGGCGTTTTTAATAATTTAAACAAAACAAAACAAAACAAAACATGCAAGATGTGGTACGTCCTTCTCCACAGCAGTGCCTATCGCGCTGTAGAGTGTGAGCGGGAAGGAACGCCCCCTCCCTCTGCTCACACAGCTCATCCATAGACGAGTATTATCAGGAGGGGAGAGGGGGCGTTCCTCCCCGCTCACACTGTACAGCGCGATAGGTGCTGCTGTGAAGACGGACGTACCTGACTGAGTGTCAGAAACGCCCTTCTGACTGTAAAGAGCTACAGTACCGGGACCGATAGCTCTTTACCCGGGGCACAGATCGGGAAAGCAGGCAGTGCGCTGAACTCAGCTGAACTTTCCAGCAGTATATAGAACTGCCTGTGCCCAAATCACGAAAGGTCCTCTTTAACCAGCTCTTCTTTCAGAAGATGGTGTCTATTTTGCTACTACATCCCCCCTTCAGAGGTGTTTCAGACTGCACAGGTCTCCCATTTTCTTTATTCTATTGCTCCACTGCATACAGAGATTTCCCACAATGATTTTGAGAGACTATACCTATATCAATCTGCAGACAGAGGCACTCTCATTTATACATAGTTTGTTGAACACCCCGCCTCGTGCTATGAAGCTTATGTTTATGGAGGCCTGGGAGTGAGACTTCGATACTTCTTTAACCCCAGCCAAGTGGCCTGACATCGATACCAAAGGCAGTAGGGCAGGTCACCCCCATGGAATTCTCTCTAAATATTCTCCATAGGACACGCTTAGTCCCTCATCTCTTACATAGCATTTATCCTAAAGTTTTCCCACTATGTTTTAGGGGAAGTACCACCCTAGGCACCACCTTCCATGTTTGGTGGTCCTGTCCACATGCCCTACATTTCTGCCTAGCCATACATTGACTCAGCAACTTTTTGGTTAGTCATTCCTGTTGTCGGTCCCCATTTTTCTCCTTGATCTCAAACCTACTGGCTTTAAATATTCTCAATTCAAATTACTTCAATATATTCTGATGGCTGCCCAGATCCACGTCGCATTCAACTGGAGAAAGTCTTTCCCCTCGCTGACCGACATGATTCTGAGAACTGACAATAGCACGAATTTTTTTTTCATGGAGCATGACTATCTCAGACTTACAGCACTGTTCAATAAGGTTTGGGCTGCATGGATTGACAGATCTCGCATCCCATGTCTGCCATACTGTCTTCAGCTATGACTCGGCATTAGAATTGCATTTCCATTCCAAGCTAAGACAGGATCTCTCCCCGCACGCATATTGTACCCCTTAACACTCAATCACATCTATATTCCCCTTACCGACTCCTGGTTTTACGTTTTTATCCCCCTACCCTTTTATTGTGCACACTGCAATCTTCCTAGAGTGTCAGTTTTAGTATTTTATAATAATTTTGCACTTTTATGTACCTCTTCGGATTGTATTGATGTTGTTGTTTTTTTTACATTTCCTGTTATTGCTGTATTTTAATAAATACTTTTAGAAACAAAAGTCTTCATTCAAGCACCCAGTGTCGCTCCTTCCCTTCCGCATGCTGCTGTGTGCCCAAATATCAGTCTACACCAACAAGTGGGGTATTTCTGTGCTCGGGAGAAATTGTGTAACAAATCGAGATGCACTCATTTAACCCCTTGTGAATGTGCTAATGTTAGGGGTAAATGAACACATTATTGAAAAAAATTAAATGTTTAAAATATCACCTCCATATTATTTCAATTCCTCAAAAGGTTAGACTTCCAAAAAACTGTTTAGAAATATCTGAGGGTGCATTTTTGAAAAAAGGTAGGGGGGGGGGTTCTAATATAGAGGCCTTTAAAATCCCTTTCAGAACTGAAGTGATCCCTAACAAATGGGTGGGGGAAATTTTCTTGTAAGTCTGGAAAACTGCAGTTTTAACTTGTAAGCCTTCTAACAGCCTAAATAAAAGGCAACTTAAACAATTATGCCAAAATAAAAGCAGAGATATGGTAGGCAATGTTTATTAAAGGGGCTCTATCAGCAAAATCATGCTGATAGAGCCCCACATATGCGTGAATAGCCTTTAAAAAGGCTATTCAGGCACCGTAAATGTTATATTAAACTACCCCCCCACACACACACCCCCACGTGCTACTGCGCATGCGCCCAGGTAATTTTTTTCTATCAAAGTCCATTCACGAGCGCTGGAGGAAGACGGGACCAGAGGAAGAGGAGGCGTGGATGAAGATGAAGACACACCCTGAATGCCCACCCAGTGTGCACGTTCGGTAAGTAGATCACATTCTTTTTTAGGGTTTTATTTTAAAATGGGGGGGGGTAGTTTAATATAACATTTACGGTGCCTGAATATTTATTTATAATTTATAATTAAATGCAAAAAAAATATTGATCAATGTTTACCACTAACATGAAGCTCAAAGTGTCACGGAATAAAAACTCAAATCACTTGGGTAAGTTACAACATCTCAAAGTTATTGCCACATAAAGTGACGTGTGAATTTAGAAAAAATAAGGCCTTGTCATTTAGAAACTTTTTAGGCCCAGTCCTTAAGTGATGTAATTTATATTAATTTAATTTAAAAAAAAAAAAAAAAAAAAAAAAGCCCAATAGTTATATTAAGCTGACAAGCCTACAAGCCTGTAGAAGGTTCCAGACTACTATGCTAACTGAACAGCACCTGCGGCTTGGTTGTGCTGGGGGCTACGTCATGGCAAGGGAGGTAGTGCAGAGAGGTATTGGTGGCCATAGTCGGCATTTCACAGGCATTAGGTATGGCACTCAATCTTCTTCTGAGTAACTGCCATGCTGAAAAACCCGCCATAAGGGAAAGGGCAGAAAGGGGAAGAATCAATCTGATGATTCTGCTTATTAACACACACACACAAAAAAAAAAAAAAACAACACAGAATTGTCAAACTCCTTAAGGGCTCATTCAAACGGGGCAAGAGGGGGCAGATTTTGACGCGGAATCCACCCCCTCACAATAGAAGTCTATGTAGACCGCTAGCGTTCTTTTTTCAGCTAGTGGGGGTTTTTTTCCGCTAGTGGAAAAAAAGTAGTGACACAACCTTTCTTCAGGTGGATTCCACCTCAGGAAATCAATACAAGTCGATGGGAGGTGGAAAAACAGCTAGTGTTTTTGGCGCCATTTTTTTGGGCAAAAAAAAAAAAAAAAGCTTCAAAAACCACCAGGCAGTTTTTTTCAAGGTCCATTCACTAATGCTGAAGGAAAAAACATGGAACAAAAAACATCTCAAAAAATGCTCCCTAATTCCTGAAGCGGATTTTTTCCTAAACAAATTCTTCGACCACCCTAACACATGTGAACTAGCCCTAAGAGGTGAAATACTCAAATTAATTTGAGCACCCAGCTCTAAGTATGAAGATCACAGGATGAGAACCACTGGTCTAGACGGTCATCCAGTTACTGTCTGAACATGTACAAAGATTTATTATAGTCTAAATTTAAGACCGTTTAGAAAATCAATTCCATTGTGTCAGAGGTCGTAAGTGTATGCGGCTCCAAGGAGCGCTGTGGCCCCTTCAATCTAAAAAGTGATGCGGTTTAAATTGCACACTTCTGATGAGCCAAGACTTGAAAACAAAACCTTTTTATGCTGAGGGCCCACATTGTGAGAAAAGATTTTTTATTGTAGATTTTGCTGTAGCTTTTGAATCAAACTCCAGTGCCTTGTGTGTATTTTAACACTTTAGCATTAAATCAATAACATTTTATATCGCTTTGTATTCCATTTTCATTTATACAAACTGAATAAGCATTACTCACTTCTGCAATCCCCCTTCCCATAATGCATTTCTACTTCCTGGTATATGTGCAGACCGGACCAGGAATCAGGGACCAGTGGGGACCCTGAAAGACTCGGAAGGCAGCGAGTGAGTGACACTTATTCATCCTTTAAAGGAAACCTATCACATGGAAGGGGAATTCCTTGAACCTGCACATGCTTAGTTCAGTCCATGGTTATAAAACACCCAACAGGTTCCCTTTAACCCATTTTGGTCTCGTAAATCATTTTCATAGTACCAGACAATACCTTGACAGCTCCAGGCAAGAAAATGTAATTATATTCAGGCCTAAGACAGCCGCGGTTTTCAAGATTATTATAGCTAAAAGCCGTTTAATTGTCAGTGGCTGCAGTTCAGAAGCAAAACCACACAGCCATTAAAGGGGGGTTCTTCAGGGAGTCTGAACACATACTGCCATTGTGACTTTTTAGGTGTCGTACCTAGGGGTTCCAGGCTGGTTCTGATCCCAGGTCATGTAACTGTAACCAGCAACCAAAATTACTCTACCAATTCCCTCCGTTCCAGTGTTCACAGCTAGCTAGTTGTGCTATGGGAACGGCAGACTAAATCAATACGATAGTGAAGCCAGCCCCCACAGAACAGACAACCACTTGTGTATATCAGAAAGGATGGAGGAAATAGAGCAAATCCTGTGTCACGTGCCGGTTCCAATCACGAGACTCAGAACCCCTAGTTTTGGCACCTAAAAACTACAGAGGAAATGGTAGCATGAGTGGCATTGTTACAGGCCTATTTGGGACACTGAACCTCCAGTCCATAAGGACCTGTGAATGGTCAAGTGTCCCATCACAACATGACAGGTTCCCTCTAAGATCTGAAATTAACTGGCACATTGAGAGAATGTCAAAAATGTTACATTCAAGAACATCTAAATTGGATTTTGCATGAACATTAGAGAGCCAGAGACACACTGAAAATAAAACATCAAGACATGCAGAGGTTCATACATGCCACATATGCCTAAATGCATCTACAGATGATTCCTTGCAGTGGAGCGACTATGGCTGTATAAGGCCGGGTTCACACGGAGTATTGCGGCTCGTCATTTGGTACGTACACGCCGCGGGATCTTTTGCGGGCCGTATATGCTCCCATTGTATTCAATGGGAGCTGGTACCGTACACACGGCGCTATTTTGCGGCCGCCGCAAAATAGTGCTGTGTGTACGGTACCGGCTCCCATTGAATACAATGGGAGCGTATACGGCCCGCAAAAGATCCCGCGGCGTGTACGTACCAAATGACGAGCCACAATACTCCGTGTGAACCCGGCCTAAGTCTCCACACACCTGAATAGGTGGTCTCTCCCTAAGGATAGACATTATGCCCATAATCTAAATGCATCTAGCGTCACAAAACCATCAACACTAAAGAAACAAAAATCGGTGAGCTGACAAACTGTCAGGTTATACGCAGGAGAGTGCAATGATGATCTTCTCACTCCCTTAGCTGAAAAAAATAAGTACCCCACCCCCTAGATGTGGGGGGAAAAAAAGGGGGGGGGGTGGCACAATTAAAATTAATTTGGAATGACAAGTGGACAGGCCCGTACACTGTCAGAAATTCATGAGCAGCTTAGGCACATCTGATAACAAGCTGTAATAGTAGGCTTATAAGTGATGTACAACAACCAGTAAGGTATTTCCCTTCTGTAGAATTGAGGTACATACAGAAACTTTTAAAACTGTATTGACCAGTATCTCCTACTAGCCACAGAAAACCAA
This sequence comes from Leptodactylus fuscus, assembly GCF_031893055.1. Taxonomy (NCBI): domain Eukaryota; kingdom Metazoa; phylum Chordata; class Amphibia; order Anura; family Leptodactylidae; genus Leptodactylus; species Leptodactylus fuscus. The sequence continues at coordinate 139,817,796 of NC_134266.1, read as the reverse complement.
CTCTTGCAACATACCACCTCTTTAGGCAGGAAGATCCATATCAAAAAGGCTGTCATATACAGCTTTCTGCATCAGTCTAACAGGGGAAGAATATGCAAATCTGACTTCCATGATATAATTAGGATGTCAGTGCCTCAAGTAAATCAGATTTGCATATTCTTCCCAGGTTCCTTTGCACAGTGGAGCGCTCATGGCTTAATAAGACTCCACACACCTTAATGGTGGTTCTCTCCTTATGGAGTGATGATATCCCCTCAACTCAGTTTAACAGATCAATACAAGAGGATCATATAGTAGTCATCCTAATACCGCTGCTTTCTCTGTCCTGGCAGAGTGATCTATGGCTGCCTTGCTATAGAGATGGACCATCATCTTTAAAGAATTTTATATCTCACAGGGAAGGAAAAAAAAAAAAAAAAAAAAAAAAAAAAAAGAAAGTTCTTTACTTCAAGTTACCTAAAAATACTCCAAACTACAGTCTTCCTGCTTACCAGTTAAGTACAATAGCTGCTTACAAGTAAATCTATGCAGGATATGTAAAAGTACAATGACACACTGGCTTCTGTGCACAATCACAGAAGATTTTTTTGTGTCTGGATTTTAGCTGCCCTCCCATCTCTCCACTTTCCTGGAGTTCCTGCTTATTGTAAATGGCACAGTTATCTCTGGATTTACATACACAGATAGCAGAGTCTAAGGAAACTTATCTAGTCCCAAATTCAATGCTGGAAACTTGAAGGTCTATGCCAGGCAGGTCCGTCTCACTGGACAAACATGACCAGCTTTCAAATTTCATCTGGCCCATCAGAACTACTGCCACACTGAGCCTGTGCTGCGTTCACATGGAGTCGTTTGGACTCAAATTCCTCCTCCAAAAAACGCCTCACCATACAGTCCTATGGTGAGGCGTTTTTAGGAAGAGGAACTTGAGTCAGTTTCCTGACCAAATTCCTGAACCAAACAACTCCATGTGAACGCAGACTAACAACACTCATCTGTCTGCGCTCAAGTGCCTCCCGCTTCTTCCAGGCACACATGACATCACAACAGGGAGGTAGCGCAGGACCGTGGAGCAAACAGGTGAGTAAAGACCTAATATTTTTAGCGGTATATAATACTGGAAATCTATGAGGACATGAAGGGTCTCTTTAATGGTTAAAAGAATGTCAAGCTGAATGGTCACACACGTTTTCACCTCACCAAATCTCTACAACCAATGACCAATAAATCTATAACCAATGTAACCAGCTGTAAACACTGAGGAGAGATTTTATTGTCTGTTGCTAACAGGGCAAGATAGGTAAAGCAAAGCAATGTACTGAGTAAAACACTTCAGTTAGCTTAAAGAGGACCTTTCACTTTTGGGCACATGCAGTGTTATATACTGCTGGAAAGCTGACAGTGCGCTGAATTCAGCGCACTGTCGGCTTTCCCGATCTGTGCCCGGTGTACAGAGCTTACGGTGCCGGTACCGTAGTGCTCTATGGTCAGAAGGGCGTTTCTGACCATTAGCCAGAGACGTCCTTCTGCCTCGCGGCGCCTATCGCGCTGTGCTTTGGAGCGGGGAGGAACGCCCCCTCCCTCTGCTCACAGCGCTCGTCCATAGACGAGCATTATCAGGAGAGGGAGGGGGCGTTCCTCCCCGCTCCACAGCACAGCGTGATTGGCGCCGCGAGGCAGAAGGACGTCTCTGGCTAATGGTCAGAAACACCCTTCTGACCATAGAGCACTACGGTACCGGCACCGTAAGCTCTTTACACCGGGAACGGATCGGGAAAGCCGACAGTGCGCTGAATTCAGCGCACTGTCAGCTTTCCAGCAGTATATAACACTGCATGTGCCCAAAAGTGGTGAAAGGTCCTCTTTAAGCTACAAAAGACTGAATATGATCCTTGAGATGGAAATAGCCCTTTAAGTCTCCATAAAGGAGACAGCCATATTAGGGCAGTGTAAACTAAACTTGGAGTGGTTTTCACTCAAAGTATTTTTTGGACAAAATTTGCAGTTTTTCATAGTTTTCTGAGCCAAACCTAGACACAAACTCAAAAGTAATTGGAAATAAAGAGGAGTCTTCTACTTTTACCTCATACACACACTCTTGCTTTGGCTCAAAGTACGGCAAATGTCACAGCGGGAAAAAAAAAAAAAAAAAAACCACAACACTTAGTCTTCCTTACAGCTATTCAGTTAAATGTTTGGACCTGCTACACATTGCCCACTGACAGAAATAAAAGCATCAGGATACCTACCATTCCTTTTAGACCAGCGATGTAAGCAAGAACTTCTCACAAGCGCCTCATCCACTTTGCCTCCAGACATGTTATCCATAAACTGCCGACCATGTTCCAGTGCCAAGTAGCAATCATTACAGCAGTCTTGTTCTTCCACACGAGTTGCGTAATTCACAATGCTGGTTTTTATTGCTGGTTCTTCATCCATAATTCCAAACGGAGAGAACAAATTAGTGCACTGATCATGTAGAAGTAGTATTAATTCATCCGGAATTTTCTCAGTATCCTTCAGCACCCCATGATCGGCTGTTGCAGCTCTGAGGGCATCAAAACGTTTTTCCACTTCCTTGGAACATTCTGTATGTCTTCCAATTATATCTAACTCATCCTCCAAAAACAAGCCAGAGTTGTTGCCAAACTTGCGATTCATCACTGCACTAAAGCCACACATACAGCGGTACTGCACTTCTTGGGTAGGATCAGGAATATACACACCAACATCTGCACCTTTTATGTTCATGTTGCACACACAAATGCAGCAGCTGTCAAAATTGCAATCCTTAAAAAGATTCATTACAGATTCTGAAAGGATAAGGTTGACGTAAAGGCTGTGTGCCTCTGGTATTGATGGAACAGTTGCTGGTTCTACTGAATTCAAGGGTCTACACGTAGAAGGTGTGGACGCTGGAGAGTATAAGTCTGAGTTCTCATATTTGACAGATCCTTGAACACTGGCTGGACCCGCCCTTGGGGTACGAGGGGTTCTTGGTGTTCGTGGAGTGGGAGCAGAGAAACGAGGTGTTGCAGGAGAAGGAAGGATGCCTGCCCCGCCATTGCTTGGTGGAGCACTATTTGACATTCCAAATGGTGTATGAGTTTGGGGTGTGTAGGTCTGAACATATTCTTGGTCAATTGCACTACTGACACTAGAGATATTCCTAAGGGGGCAAAAAAAAAAAAAAAGTCAGTTCAAAGGGAAGAAAAGAAAAAAAATTCATCAAGAAATACAAAATCAGAAGAGGTTAAAGGAAAAAGTGCACTGAAAATAACTGAACAGCAACTTTGTAAATCTAGACAAAAAAAAAAAAATAAAATTCTATCCCTTGTTAGCCGTCATGTATTTCCATAGCTACAGACTACGATGACACCCTGCGTACTCCAGAGCTGCAGTCATACTCCCATACTCCTTACTGTTTGCTTAAACAGATTGTGGCTAAAGTGATAGAATACGCAGGATAAGCTTTATTCTAACCACTGAGACATTTCATTTGCCTTAGGCTATATAACGGTAGAGTATGATCTATGGAACTCTGTCCATATAAGAGACAGATTTATAGTATGTCAGGACACAGACTTCTGGCATCACGATGACCGTAACAGTATATCATTGAGAGACCAGGGCTCCTAGCATCACAGATTACATTAATGCTAAGCGTCCCTCTTCTTCATACTGTTCAGAAACATGTTGTGTTAATGTAGGCTTACTTTTCATCTGGGATATTAAAGATAGATAGATAGATAGATAGATAGATAGATAGATAGATAGATAGATAGATTTTTTTTTTAAGTGTATAGCCTTTGATTTTTACAAAAACTCAAATTAAGCCAAACTTCGTCAAGCTGAATAACTTACCCATCTTTGATAAAAGGCATTGTAGGTACAGGTGGAAGCAAGTCTAATTTCCCAACAGTCCAACTGGGACGGTAAATGCACTCATCTGGCAACTTAATGGGGGCCAAACACTGGCTAGGTAGGGTCTTTAAAGGAGCAAACATGGTACATCCCACCATCACTTGACAAGCTTCTGGTTTGTATACATAGGAGAAGTCCTGTAACGTGAGGGAAAAAAATAAAATAAAAAATATTTTTACTAAGAAATTTCTTTACGTCAGAAGGAACATCCAATAGCAGAGAAATAAAGAACAAGGTCCCTATAATCAACAGATACGTCAACCGCTTAGTCTCAGCAGAGGTGGAGTCTTACGGAGCAATTTACCTTAATTTCAGAATGTTTTGGACTACAGAATCCTTCATCAACTTCTATTTTAAACTGGGTGGATATTCCATCAAGAGTTGTTCCTCCTGGTGTAGTGTCAATATTGCCATAATCTTTGCTGTTCATGTTCATGGGAGAGTAGCCCAAGTGCGGTTCCAAAGATGGTGGTGTGGGGTACATTTTATGAAGATCGACTGTACCTGCAGCAGAAGAATTTAATCCAGATAAATTGCCTTTGGAATAACAAAGGTGGCATGTATGAAAGTGGCCTAAGGGGCTACAAAAAGGGGCTATAATTCCCGTGGTCTGCCAGGGCCTCCAGGCCCAGCAGCCGTGTTAAAACTTATATTCCAACCCCCACCCCCCCATTTTAAGCAAACCATTTCCAGGTAGCAAGAGATAATATTGATGTTCATTTTTGCTTAATTACCTTCAAGTACTGATAGGATCATTGTATGGTTAGTAGGTATTATGTGCAATCTATATCCTAGTAGGTTTGAGCTGTAGGGTTAATTATTAGTAAGTAAGCAAAACACGAGAAGCAACCCCACTACTTCCGAATAAATCTAAAAAAAAATAATTACTTATGCAAGACAAAGGGTCCAAACTGCCAGACTTTGACTCCTTGTTGTTGGACTTGTCATCATTGTTAAGCATCCTTTTTGATCCAGGCTAAGAATAAAAAAAAAACAAAAAACATAAAACTAGAATGCAATATTTAAAAGTGCCAAATCTTGATGCAGGATCTTAAAGAGGACCTTTCAGCACCTCCACCAATTTAAGTTCTTAGCATCTGTGAATAGGTGCCACTACACTATTTCCAGCGCAGTTGTAATTTCTGTCTAGCCCCCATTGCTCCCAAGCAATAAGTGTAGTTCATTTTGATTGCTTTTGGTGCTGTCAGCTCTGTAATGTCAGAAGGGCAGAGTCAGGAAGGGAACGTGATTTAGAGCTCCAAGCAGAGGCAGTGTCAGAGCTCAAATACACACCCACTTGTTTTTTCCTGCGCAATGCTGCCCTCCTGGCAGTACAGAGCCCAAATAGCATATCCGGTGGCAAAACTAACATTTCTTGCTTGGGAACGATGGGGGCTAGAGAAAAAAAATAAATTCTGAATGCTCCAGAATTAGTGGAGCAGCACCTACTAAATGATGCAAAGTCCTGGACTACTTGTAGGTGGTGAAAGATCCTCTTCAAAGTAACCGTATCTACACAAGAGGGTATGGAGAAGGGACTAGAAGAGAAAATCATACCGTGAGCTCATCTTCATCAGAGTTAAACAGATTATCTAAATCAGTGTAAGAAACTACAAGGTCAGTTTCATGAAAGAGGCTGGTAGAGGCTGTGCGGGCATGAGCAGCTGATCTCTGAGGATCTGGAAAAACAAAACATATATGTGTTACTTTACAGAAATTCCAGAGCTCCAAGCTCCACAACCACCACTGTATATGATTGAATCAAGGCATACAATATTATGTAGCCCAAGGTACACCATCTACAGTAGTATTATCCTATGCTGCCCTTAGATTGGATATTATGATTGCAATATGGCACAAAATAGAAAGAAAAAAGGCAATGGGTTGGCCAGGTGGTACCAGGTTTCCTCTAAGCTACACAAAAGGTTCTTGTCAGTTTCATGGAAATGCTGGTACTGCAGATCAGCCAAGGGTACATTGCTACGTCTGTGGAACTGCACTGGCAAACATTTTCTCTATTCCACTGCCCAAAGACACCCATTTCAACAATTCCATAAAGACCTATCAAAAGACTACGATTATATTCTTGCGAAAAACCATTTTAATCTGTAGATAATCACACATGCAGTTTTACAGATTTTACTTCCCCCCTAATAAACTTTGTGGAGAGAGACTATCGCGGATGCAGGTACTTTCTTTTACTTCCCCATCTGTTTTTCCTTTTCTCACACCACCCCAACTGTACTGCCCAATGTCTTAAAGAGCAAGATTTTGCTAGTATTGCTTCTATGATCCTGATTTCCCAGGATTATATTTGATTTATGATGCTTTACTGCATCCTTTAGTATGTATCTTTAATTGTAAATATATTTGTTAATCCTGTTTTTTTTTTTGTTTGTTTTGTTTTTTTATTGAAACCTATAGTGTGTTATTTCGTTAAAGCAAAGGAGGAGAGTTAGGAAAGACATTCATGTGAGTGAGAGGTATAGATCTCACCTTGTTTAACTGATGGATTGAATAATGACATAGGGTCTTCTCCTTCTTGGGCTAAAACAGCAACATTAGATATTCCATCATCTGCCTAGAAAAGAAACAATTAACACACAATATATGAAAAATTATCTGAAGAGGTTTTGCAAATATATTTGTTATGAAAGAGTAGAAATGTACAGGTAACTGAAAATCATGTTATAAGGGCTTGGGTATTTTGTTTGTTTTTTTATTTTAAAATTCAATTTTAGCTTAGGTTTTTTATTTACTCCCACAAGGGAGTAAATGATTGCATACGTCATTCTTTAGAACATTTATACAGAGAATTGGTATTATTTTACTACACAGCCACAAAGGTTCCTTTACACTGTGTATGAACATTTTCCTTCTTTAAGTCAGTGTACTGTACACATGGGGACCTATGGGCATGCCACTAACAGTACAGGGCTTATGCACCACTATCAAAGTCATTCCATGGCTCCATACAAAGCAATGCTGAAATACTGGCTGGTGGGTCAGAGCCCATTGTCATATAATAAATATACACATAGTAGGCAGAGTCCAATGCACTCTCCTTTGAAAAAAAAAAACTATTATATTGCATCATCTTAAGTCAGGTGGTGAAATATATTCAAATTGAGTAATAAAAGAGGAACAAAAGCTGTAATGAGTTATATTGAGCTGGACGTTACAGTCCCCTCGCACTTCTCAGCAAAACTGGAAGAGTAGTCAAGCCGAGAGAAAGCTAGCCTAAGCTTCAGCACTGAGCCCAGTGCTCATTTATAGCAGACTTTGGGTCATGTGACTGGCTGCAAAGTAACTTAGCAGTAAGAGAAAGCAACACTCTTAGGAGACATGTGAGCGTTTGTTCATGGTAAGGAGATATCTTTGATTCTCTTGGGCTTATTTTGTGCACCCCTTTTTCCTCATGTTTTTTAGTATAGTGATACAGTTTTTCACTTTAACCCTTTACTATTATATGACCATGTGGTCTTGTTAATACAACTACTCTGTGTTTATATTGCATCTACTTATACTGACACATTACCTTATGTGATGCACATTGTTTATGGCCCCTTTTATACATTACTTCTTTCCATGTATTATGTAATTTGGAAGCATTGGCTCCCCCTTTTTCCCTTTCTTTTCTAAATGATATGTCTTTTGATGTTATTATATGTTTATGTATTTTAAAATTAAACTTTCATATATTTTATTATATACTAGCTGGTACCCGCGACTTCGTCTGCGGTGATTGTAGCAGTGGGTATAGACAGGCATGGGTAAGGTTTTCTTACTGTGTATAAGGTATGGGATATGAAATGTAACTTTGTATCTTGTTTTTGCTGTAATTCTGAGAATACATGAGACGTTTGTGTTGAAGTTAATTTGTATTAGAGCTGCTATATGGTGTTGTGAGAAACTTTACATAGTGACTTTGGGACAGAAGTATTTGAAGTTAACCCTTTCCCGCCGATTTGATTTTTGATTTTCGTTTTTGACTCCCCTCCTTCTAAACCCCATAACTTTTTTATTTCTCCACTCCCAGAGCCATATGAGGTCTTAATTTTTCCTGGGACAAATTTTTCTTCATGATGCCACCATTATTTATTCTATATAATGTACTGGGAAGCAGGGAAAAAATTGAGAATGGGGTGGATTTGAAGAAAAAATGCATTTCTGCGACTTTCTTACGGGCTTTGGTTTTACGGCGTTCACTGTGCAACCAAAATGACATGTCCCCTGTATTCTGTGTTTCGTTACGATTCCAGGGATACCAAATTTATACGGTTTTATTTACATTTTGACCCCTTAAAAAAAATCCAAAACTGTGTTAAAAAATTATTTTTTGAAAAGTCGCCATATTCCGACAGCCGTAACTTTTTTATACGTGCATGTACGGGGATGTATAGGGTGTTTTTTGTTTTTTTTTTGCGGGGCCGGGTGTACTCTTTAGTTCTACCATTTTCGGGAAATGTTATTGCTTTGATCACTTTGTATTCAAATTTTTATCAGAATCAAAACAGTGAAAAAATGGCGGTTTGGCACTTTTGACCATTTTTCCCGCTACGGCGTTTACCGAACAGGAAAAATATTTGTGTAGCTTTGTAGAGCGGGCGATTTTGGACGTGGGGATACCTAACATGTATGTGTTTCACAGTTTTTAACTACTTTTATATGTGTTCTAGGGAAAGGGAGGTGATTTGAATTTTTAATCCTTTTATTTTTTTTATATTTTTTTTACTTTTTTTTAAACTTTTTTTTTTTGCATTTATTAGACCGCCTAGGGGTATTGACATGGGTGGGCGGTGTCGCAGATTGTCAGAGCGGTGGGGGTCGGCAAACATGGCTGCTCCGGAGCGTTAAAGAGCGCCTCCTGGAGTATCGTTAAGGTGAGGGTCAAAGTGGTAAAGTATCTGTATATGTGATTGTGTGGGGTTAGGGGCGAGGCTGTAGAGGGCAATATGAATTTTGTGGCTTGCTATGGTCCAAAGTGTGTGAGATTGCAGAAATGGTGGTGTGAGTTTGGGTTTTGTGGGGGTCCTGGCACAAACGTATGTGTGCTATTGTGACGAAAAGTAGCCTATTGTTTAATCGGGTGTATTAACTATGTTTGTGGAAAATTTCAGCCAAATCGGTGGAGCGGTTTTTCCGTGATTGAGGAACAAACATCCGAACATGCAAACATCCAAACACACAAACCCACAAACTTTCACATTTATAATATTAATAGGATTTGGGGTTTCTGCTTTGGCATTGTTTTTCTTATATACGCAGAATTCACCATGGTATTCAACATGCCCTAGTTTGTATGTGTGTATAAATTCCTCCCAGTAGACCCAAAAATTAAAAAAAGACACAAAAATAAATAAATAAAATCAGTCTATGGTCATGTGATGAATACCCATAATCTGGTAATGAGCGATGATCATGGACTGTCCATCACATGACCATTTATAACTGCAAGCAGAGATCTAGAAAACCATCAGAAAAGGAAAGTATGATGGCCAATTGTATAACATTTCATTATACAAACAAACAGCATTTATTTACTGAAACTGGACAACTTTATGGGGGAACAAACCGCAAAATACAGAATATACTTGCATGAGTAGACACATTAGCATAAAAACGTTTTGACTTGCAAAGGCAATATAAACTTATTTATTGTACTTTATTCGCTTGCTTAGAAAATGTTAAAATACTGTATATTAAATGTAGAAGGTAACTTACCTTGTGTTTTTTCCCAGCTTCTCTTTCATTGACCTGTCTTTCCTTTTTGGCATCACAGAATACAAATTCCACATCACCATCCACAAACGCATATGGATCGGGTTCTTGATCAGTATCTAATACAGCTGTCGGGATGTATTGGTTCTTGCTTTGATATTTGACTAATAACTCTTCTGAAATTTTCAGTGGCTTTTTACTGTGCACCATTAACCTAAACAATCAGTTAAATCAATTAAAAAATATATAATTTTTATTATTACTCATTTCTTAGGGTGTGACATTTCATCAAAAATTAATTAAAAGACAACTAATGTGCACAAAATTTGTGTATTCGTTATTTTCGTTTGGTTATTACAATATTCACTAAGTTCCATCTGCAGTTTAGTTCAGACAAAATAGGTCAGAACCAAACCGTCTATTACAATCTCGAGTTTCTTCAGACCCAAGAGTATAATAAGCAAAAGACCTGGGAAGATTATCAAACAAACAGTGTTCCTCACCTCTCCTGGGTCCCGGAGCAACTCCCTATTCTCTCTAAGTCTTCTAATTGACGTTAAGGACCACTGAGGCCAGTGATTGGGCCTCATATCAGTAATACAACACAAAGAGAACAGGGAGCCATGCCAGGGGCCAGGAGAGGTAAGTAACACTTTATGTTTGATCACCTTCCCATGACCTCTGCTCATTACACTCTGGGATCTGAACAGACCCCAGGTTATAATAGTTTCAGTTCAGATGTGTTTGGTCTGAACGAAACCTCTGGTTGACCCTTGTGACCCTACCTGAAAAGGGGTGTGGATTTAAAAGGGTGTGACTATAAATCACCATGAATTGTAATTAAGGTAAAATGCTCGATTAATCGCCATTGGAATTAGGTCATAATCACCCAGCCTTAAGAGAGATAAACATATTAAAAGGAAAAGTGACTGTTCTCATATACAGGGCAATTTTATGAACATGGGAAATACTGAAGAATGATTTTAATAGATTAGCTACTATACACACTTCCTGTCCAATATAGCAAAAATCTCAGATGGAAGAACAACAGCCAGCAGCACTACTGTTCCTGCCCAAGTAACATACACCGTGCCAGAACCCGAAGGATTCCACTATTTGAGGTTTGTCTCTTAGCAAAATAAAAATAAATAAATAAATAGATAGATAGATGAAATTGTGAATTTTTTTTTACTAATGCCTTAAAGGAGTTGTCCGGGATAACATTTTCTGGCACATTTTTCTGACTATCCGGTGACGTTCCGTTTCCCCGTTATAACTGCTACTATTCAAGACAGATAGAATGCAGGCACAGAAGTTGATTCTTTTGGAGATGCTATAAACCACTGCCAGGAATACCAAAATTGCTCCCAAGAAAAGTTGAGATCACATTGTAAAAGGGAGTCTACCACCTCCCCCCCCCCCCCCCCCCCCCCCCGAGCATGTTCAACTGTCACCACCATGTTACAGAGCACATTATGTGGTAAACAATATACCTTTGTTATGTACATCATGTTTTCAGATTTGGAGAAAAATAACCTTAAGTTTTACGCAAATTAAACAGTTGGTGCATAGGGGGTGACTTCCATTATAGTCAGAGTATCACACGAATACTTCAGTCTTCAAAAGCCAAAAATCATGCTCGAAGATGCTCTAAGTTCCACTATATTGCTAGGTGTACTTGCCATCTTCATGCAAATCTAGGCAGTTTCAGAAGTTTCACTATATAATGATGAACAAGCTTGACTAGAAACATTAAATGTGGTCATGTAGGCCAACAAACTCCTAATTTTCTATTCTACCCTGTGATGTGAATGGCCCTTAGACATACCACATGACTTTCCATTTCCTTTCATCCAGAGAATCCCTTTTCTGTATCAATGCAATCTATTACATGAAACTGCCTAACAGGCCCATTTACATTTTTTTTTTTTTTTTTTTTTTAATTTTCATTGAGCTGACATTTTGAAACAGAAAAACAGTGTTAGGCGATATTCACACATATGAATTTGGTGCTGAATTTGTCAAGCAGAAAATTTCTGCTTCAGGAATTTAAGGCTGAGACCCCATATTGCTGAAACTCTGCTTTTTCATTGTTTTTTTTTGTGCCAAAGCCAAGAATGGCTACAAAAGATATAAGGACTATATAGGAAGCTCTTCTACTTCTACATTTTCCTCAATCCACTTCAGGTTTTGGCTCACAAAAACACAGCAAAAACTGCAACAAAAAAAAGCTTCCACAATGTGGGGCTTTAGCCTAAAGTAGATTTTGACACTGAATATGAAGCAGATTTTGGAGAAGAGCGCAACTGTATTTTGCCTATTGGGCAGTGCCAAATCCCAAGCCGACAAGTAAGGCTGAGGCCCCACACTGCGGAAATGAAGTATTTGTGGTTGCAGCTTTTGCTGCTTTTTTTTTTTTTTTTTTTAGCCAAAGCCAAGAGTGCATAAGTGGAAGGTAGAAATATAAGAATTTCTATATAATTCCCATTCCTTCTGCAGCCAAAAGCTGAAAAAAATGCAGCAAAATCTACAACAAAAAAAGCCTAAAGCAGGTATTTTCTACCTCCAATTCATCACAATAGGATTTCTCAGTTGAAATCCACCTGAAGAACCGGCAGAGGAAAGGAAATTAAAAAAATCAGCTACTGCCACCCATTGAAATGAAAGGAAGGCAGATTTCAGGTGGAATTTGTGATGGACTCAGTGTCAAAATCTGCTGCAAATTCCTACAAACCACTATTAACCTAGTGGCCTTCTACATAGAAAGTTTATAGTACGTTGTACTCAAACAGCAGCCACCTTATGAAGTCATTTAGCATAATTTTAGTACTTACTCTGTGACAGAAGTATTACTTTCCTTTCCAGATGGACCAAAACCATCATCTCTTACTTTATCATTAGGAAGTGATGGAGGGAGAAATTCAGATTCCTTTTTCTTTGGAACCTTGTAATACTTCCAGGTGTTGTCAGTTTCGCCTTCCTCCAAATGAACTGCTGTGCCAACATAAACTGTGGGTTCAAGTACTTCAGTAAAAGGAGGAGCGAAGGTTTGAGACAATCCATCAATTCGGTCGTCTATTGCTTTAGCAGGAATTAAAGGATCTGGAGTAGGCATCTGATAGAAATGTTGACTTTGAGGAGTTGATGGATTTTTTATACTTTCACTGCCATCATCTAAAACCTCACAGGGATGAGGACTCAATGGAGGAGGTGGAGGCGAATTGCTCATCTCATTGCCATGCAATTGTGGAGTTTTTGCTACATCACTTGGCCGAATATTTGAGAAACGCCCTCGACTATCTTGGGAGCGAATTCCAAGTCTCTGGCTTGCATCTGTCTCCATGTTGACATCATCTCCAAGAGATATCCGATGATGAAAAGGAGTAAGTGGACGCTTCTGAGGTTTGTCACCTTTTTCCTGCTTCTCATTAGGCTTGTGCTTTTGAGCCGCTTGCTGCTGGGGCCCTGAGGGTGTCACCTGACTCGGCTGACCTGAATTTCTCTGTTTAAGATTTTTGTGCCTAAAATCATAAAATTATAAAAGTCACCATTAGTCACATAATTGTTCCTAACGATAGGTTCACACCTGCGTTCACCTGTCCGTTCTGAGCTTTCTGTGTTTTGCATGCCAGAAGTCGGAAAGCTCAGACCGGGTCCGGCCGTGAGCGCCGGTGAGCGTTTTATGCTCTCCGCCGCGAAACCGGATTTTTTTATCCGGACACAGAGCACTGCATGTCCGACACTGTGTCCGGATTATAAAACCCGGTTTCGTGGCGGAGAGCATAAAACGCTCACCGCCGCTCACGGCCGGACATCTCTCTCATCCATTCAAATGAATGGGTGAGAAAGACTCCTGCAGGTTTCCGTCTCCTGACTCTGTTTTAGGCAGGAAACGGAAACCTGCATAACGGAGTTCACAACGCTGATGTGAACGAGCCCTAAGCTCAATAGACCAATACCCATAAGCAGCTTTCCTTACTTAAGCAATTTATAAAGATCGTCGTTGATGTGAAGGGATGTAAATGATATTTACCTTGAACAGGCACAAGATGTTCTTTGTGTAGCTTCTACAAAATCCCAGGTTGTGGCTTTTTCAGAGGCCTCCTCTTCACACACGCCATTTGATGTAGCAGAGAACTTTCTCCTGCAAATTAAAACCTCAATTAATAACAGAGCAATGGGGAATATTACACAATATAACTTATACAGACGAAAAAAACACATTTTAATAGTCTGTATGGCAGCCCCTTCTAAAACAGGCCACAAAAAAAAAAAAAAAATAGCTACTCTTCTGCTAGATTCACCCAGATATCCAGCACTAGCTTTCCAATGGTACCTCCTGGACTGTTTATATACAGACACCATGTGATAGCTGCAGTCACATGCCCTGCTGCTACAATACTGAACTACAATGTCAGTATTTGGGTATGTGACTGTAGCAGCAATCACACCTGCTTGTAAAAAGAAACCAGAAAGACCATCACAGGTAGAGCTGGATAGTTGGGAGAATGGACACGCGAGTAATGATTTGGTTTATACTTTAAGTTCCTTGTAGCCTGTTTTTGTTTCGTTTGTTTAATTATTAAAAACTTGGAGAATGTGACGTTTACTAGTTAGTTTTGTATTGTCCAAGTAGAAAACCTATGATCCCATGCAATTCAACAGATACTCATTGAGTGGGTATGCAAGTATGGATACAACTAGCCTCTCATTTGCTAAAATCATTTCCATGGAAGAATTGTGGCTTTTAAAGTGGTAAAACATGCTATGGCTAGGTTCACACCTGCACTCCACTGGGGGATTCCGTTCCCCATTCTGCTTGAAAAATGCAGATAGAAAAGCGCTCTCCCTGCACTTTTTGCCTTTTTTTCTAGTCTAAGGGGTTCATGAGTAATTGCTTTTTTTTTTTTTTATCAGGTGAGAACCTAGCATAAAGCGGTCATCCTTAGAAGCCACAACAGACAAAAACACTACAACATTCCTCTCAAAAAGACTGCAGAGTTGGTAGGGCCAATCAACTCTGTTGATAGGTCAGAAGACCCCTTGTTATAAAGCATGTACCAGTCATAAAACAGTAAGCTTACTTGTTCTGGGATCTATTCATGTTGCACTCATGCCAAACTCGGTCAACCACTTGGTTAGCCAATTTCCTCGGTATTTTACCACCATGATGACTCGTGCTATCAGAATTGAAACAATCAGAGACAGACGGAAACTTCATCCACTTCTGTGCAGACTGGATATCAACTGGGGAGAATAATGGATGATTAGGCAAAAATGTAAGCATTTAAACAATTATACATTGCCCATTAGGACTACATTTTCTCTTTTACAAAAAATAATTATATATATATATATATATATATATATATATATATATATATATATTTTATTTTTATTTTTTTCTTACATTATACGTACCACAAATTGGAGCTGAAAATAAATAATTTAAAAAAAAAAAAAAAAAACCACACACACAAAGCTCTGACATGGCTACATTGATGAGAAAGTTCCAGCTCTTGGAAAATAGCAATGAGAAAACATCAAGCCTACCTGTTTGAACCTCTTCTGGGGATGTTGGTGGTGTCAGTGTTACTGAAGACATGGCTGGATCTCGGGAAGAAGCAGGCACTTGAACACCTAAGCATGTGTTTGAGCAATGAGTGGACCCAGATGAATTGACAGTAGGGATGTCTGACTGAGGAACAAGAACAAAGCATGCTGGGTAGACCATTCGAACACCAGCTAGGAACAAAAAAAGGAAGAAGGTTAATAAACCGTACAAGGTCAGAACCAGCATATGTAATTATACCCTGTATCCTAATAGCTCTATGTGGAGTTCACACTTGCCCTGCTTTCCACGCTTTGTGTTTCCGCATAAATCCCCAGAAAAACTGCATAGGGACAGCTTTGCTGACGGTCAGTTTAAAAACCCATTCATTTCAATGGGTTTTTAACGAAAACCACCGGTGTCCGTATGGAAGCCTCTCCACAGTTTTTTTTTTTTTTTTTGCACAAACACAAAGTCCTACATGTCTGAAATGAAACGAATGGGTTTTTAAACTGGCCGGCAAGCTGTTCCTATGCAGTTTTTCCAGGGATGTAAGCAGAAACACAAAGGGCGGACAGTGGCACAAGTGTCAACGCTGCATTACAAGTGCCTATATGTCCTATATTTTAATAGTTAAAACACACACACATACTACTTGTGTAACAGAACTGACTGTCGGTTAAGCTGACCCAAAGTTGGACTAATAGAGTATAATGCCATTTTAATAGTTGAGCTTACCAATTTTACTTTAAAGGGGTTGTCCAGGCAAAAATGGTCAACAGATTTAATTTTTAAATCAGCCGGGGGCAGTAACAAAATTTTTTTTTTTTTTTTTTTTTTAAATCATATTTTCCTTTCCATAGGGCTCTGATGCCACCCAGCGCAGTCCGATCTTCTCTGATCAGTGTTGATGTGTAGCGGAAGTTAGAGCCACACGTGACCACTGAGGCCAATCAGTGGCCTCAACGGAGGGGCATGCAATGTTACAATGATATCACAGAACAAATTTTTTTTTTTACCTCCCCTGGCATATTTAAAAAATTAAAAAAAAAATGCCTGGACAACCTTTTTAAGAGTGTCTTCTCTCAGAAGAATTAGCAGTTAGATGTATCAATGAGAACCATAATGGAAGACATACAAAAAGAAACCAACACGCACTAAATTGTATATTTGCTTCTGAACAGATTGTTCTTGCGTATAACAAGTAACAAAGCATTCATATTGTAATGTACAAAACACAATGTGCGCACAGTGTTTTTAAAACAAACACGAACATGAAACATATTGCTGCAAGGTCAAATGGTTTAGTCTACAACAAAACTTTAACGTATCGGACCTCATGTGAGAGATACACACTACAAAATACCCGCTCTGTATCAGAAGTTGCATTAATGGCCTAAACAAACGTGACAAAAATCAATGAATGAATAAATAAGTGAGAAATTCTTGAGACTAACCAACTAAAACTTCCACAGCTGCCAGTGAATCATCCTCCCAATCCATCTCCTCTTGCTTTTCGTCTGGGCACTCCTTAATATTGGATGAAATTGGATAGAACTGTTTCCATTCCCCTATTAATTTCTTGGTAGAAGAGTCCGACATCTTAAATGACTGTCCTGTGAGGGTTCCATTTAATCCAAATGGGCTCAAGATAACTGGAAAAAGATCAATGCAGAACGTACAGATTTTAGGTTTGTAAAGTAAAAGGGTTAAAACTAGAGATTAGTAATCGATCGAATACCTCCCCACCATAGGTATGCATGTAAGCGGCCAAACACCAAGGGGTTAAACGCATTGAACATTCGATGTGCTTAACCCCTTGGTGTTCGGCCGCTTACACGCATACCTATGGCAGCGAGGTATTCGATCGAATACTACTCGCTCATCTCTAGTTAAAACCTAAAAGTAGAAAAAAAAAGTAAATACTTTTTGAAAGAATCATTAATAAAATAAAAATACTAGAGGCTCATTCAGAAGGCAACAAGTACTAGTTTGAGACTCAGAATGACAGCCACTTACCTTGAAATGGGCTACTTGACTGCTGGGCTAAGTTAAGGTGCTCTTCACTAAGAACGTATACTGGTTGGTGCTGGTTAATTTCTACGCTTGTGCAAACATTGCTGTCCCCATGAAGAAAAAAGGTGAACGAGCAGGACAAATGCTCACTGCAATAGAAAGAGATTTTCTTTTTTTAAAAAAAAAAAAAAACCACGCGCACAAAAAAAAAATAAAAAATTATATATACCGCAATTGCTTTATATATTTATTATATCAATCTATCTATTCATACAAAGACTTGTGATTTAAATGTTGCTGAAAGACAAGTGGTTTTAAATATATTCCTTCATTAGTACTGTTCCCTATGCATAGAATAAACTCCCAACTGATGGGAGTAAGTGAAAGCCCCAGTAAACTTCATTTAATTAGTATTAATATAGCAAATATTTTACAGAAATCTGATTTACAGCAGCCAGGATTTAGTGTTGAAAGAGCTGTGATACAGCCTGCAAACTTACCCCTGGTTCACATTAGCGTTTGGATTCCGTCTGGGGAGTCCGTGTGAGCAACCCCCAAACGGAATGCCAACGCAACTGCAAGCGCTATGCAGTTAAAGCACACAGACTCCATAGACTATAATGGGGTCTGTGTGCTTTGATTCATGCGGGAAGTGCACGGCAAGCACACGGACCCAGTTATAGTCTACGGGGTCCATGAGCTGTAACTGCACAGCGCTTGCAATTGCAATTGTATTCCGTCCGGGAGGTCTCCATGTGGACTCTAACCAGACGAAATACATACGCCAATGTGAACCGACCTGTTTTTTCCAAGACTTATAAATGCCCAAGATTGAGACCTATATAAGGCTAAGTATAATGGAGTTAAATATATGTAGAGATATAAAGGAAAGCATTTATATCGCACTAATACTGGTAGAGCCATTGCATGCATGCCAGAAGAGCCATTCAGAGCCCTCTCTGTGGGTATTTGCACCATCACCCCAGCTAGGATCTTGGATCGCTCACTAACGGGAAATCCGGGACAGCCGTCTAGCAAGTAAGGTGTGTGATTCTGAGTGCTGACACTGGCTGCCTCTGATTGGAGCTCTGAATCATGCCCCCTGTCTGACACAAGACTACAAGGGCTGATGTCAAAGGGGCATGAGAGCCCCCCTTGACAACGTGATCCAGTTGCAAGTGCTGAGAACTATACGGTCCTGCACAGAAGACTTTTTTCTCCACCGGTTTCAATACAAAAACAGCGGGTAACCGTTGTTTTAGCAGACTGGCTCTCCGTCATTCAGATTCCCAGGCAGACCCAGACAGAGGAGAACCCAGCGCAAGTGTGAACCCAGTCTGAAGGCCTTTTCTCTTCACTGATTTCTGGCAGTTTCTGCAACAAAGACTCTGGTGCAGATGTGAACCTAGCTTTAGCTCAAAATATTGTCAACCCTGGATATTGCTACAGTGCAGTTGATAGTTCTTGTCTAACGCCTGGTGCAGACCTGTAGTGGCTAAATACTAAATGTAGTGCACTCAGCATCCCTATAAATCAGCATTTTCCCATGCAGACATGGTAACTATACTCCACACAGGAGAATGCAATAGCAGCATCTTGTAATGAAATGTAGCAATTCTACTTTAGGCTAGATCACTAAGGACTGCAGACACACACTGCATGCTGAAAGCAAACAAGAACCTACATAATGCAACAATAAAACATCTAGAAAACACCACTTAAAAGCTGTGCATTGTGACAGCGCACAACTACATTCTATCATGTAAAACATTACTTATTACAGCTTCTAAAAAAGAAAACAAGACGGCTGCCAGCTGAGGCTGGAAAGCTACCAAGGACAAGAAAAACAAATAGGAGCTTTGCTGCTCATGAGCTAAAGTACATTCACCACACTGCCCAACTTAGAAAATATGCCAATACAAGTCATTCTTTTAGGCCTTGAATCTCAGCAGACATCCAGCCAACTCATTTAACCATTCTAGAACATAAAAAAAAAAAAAAAAATTGTATTCACTATATTTAAGGCAGGATTTTAAATTTCTAAATAAAAAAAAAAAAATTAAATATTAATTTTTAAATATTACATCGCTGACCTCTTGATGCTTACTAGGTCCTGTCTCGACAAACAGGAGGAGCCAGGAAGTGTGGTAATTTCCTACGTGTCGAGAGGGACCAGAATATAGAGAACAGATGGGATTTGGTTACCACAGTCAGTTACAGAGATTGGGGAGGAGAGAAGCTATTTTTCATTTTCTTGACCTATTTTGCCCATTTTCTACAGTAACATATGCACACTATCCCATCTTTCAATACAATGGGGTAGTTTTATTATAACTTGTATGCAAATTTTACAGGCTTACCAGACAAAGAGTAATTTATTGATTTTTTTGTGGGGGAGAATTCAACTTTATATTTTCTGTGCTGCCCCTACCCTACATCTAATGGGGTGTGGAGAGGGCGTGCAGGGCCATTGTCCAAACCAGATTTTTTATTTATAGTTTTTGAACAGAAATCTGGGGTGAACAATGTGGGAAGGTGCCCCAGCTAGGAGCTGGAACACAACTTCCAGGTGCATGGTGTTGTGGAGTGTGTGCATGTAAAAGACTCCCCCTTCTGCCGATGATGGGGCTATGAAGAATGGCTTTTATGACAGTCTTAAAGGGATTCTATCAAACATTTTTTTTCTAGGTACCACGTCGGAATAGCCTTAAGAAAGGCTATTAGTCTCCTACCTTTTGTCGTCTTCTCCACGCCGGATTGTTTGCCTACAATCCCAGTTCTTGTCGGTATGCTAATGAGCTCTGTCGCAGCACCGGGGGCGGGCCCCAGCACTAAAACAGCACTGGGGGCATCCCAAATACTGCGAGAGAACTCTCTTCAGTGCAGCCTCCTCTTTTTCAGCAGCGTCACCTTCAGCCTCTTCTTCCAGCGGTGGCTTGTAACTTCTAAGGCCTGGGGCAGAGCAGACTGCGCATGCCCACAGGCCACGAGAAAATGGCCGCTTCCAGTACTGTGCAAGAGGCCATTTTCTTGTGGCCTGCGGGCATGCGCAGTCTGCTGTGCCCAAGGACTTAGAAGTTACAAGCCACCACCGAAAGAAGAGGCTGAAGATGACGCTGCTGAAGAAGAGGCGGCGGCACTGGAGAGAGTTCTCTCGCAGTATTGGGGATGCCCCCAGTGCTGTTTTAGTGCTGGGGCCCGTCCCCAGTGCTGTGAGAGAGCTCATTAGCATAACGACAAGAACCGGGATTGTAGGCGAACGGCGGCGCGGAGAAGACGATGAAAGGTAGGAGACAAATAGCCTTTCTTAAGGCTATTCCGACATGGTACTTAGAAGAAAAAAAAAAAAAAAATCATGTCTGAGTGATAGGATCCCTTTAAATATGCTCCAATGTATCAAGGGATACAGTCAGTAGGTGATTCATGCTTTTTAACTCTATTTTTGTATTTTTAATTTTTTATTTTTTATCAGGGCTTTCAATACTTAGTACAGTTAAATATGCATATATGTCATGGCAGAATTTATTCCCGATAAGGCAGAGCAAGTCATGCATACAATATAGGATACACGGATGCAAACAAAGTCCTAAAAAGCCACACAACAAGATCTCCTAAGGCAGTAGGCACATTGCTCCACACACAAACAGATCAAACATCACGGTCCACAAACCCATCCAATCCACCCCCCATTAATACAAAAAAGTTACACCCGAGTACTTGCATGCGATTGACAGCAGAGTGTCCTTGGCTCATTTTATCTTGCAACTGCGGTTATGAATTATAAGACTAAAAGGTTACAAACTAAAGGTTGTTTATTGCCTTTTGATGTGCACCTATGTATGGATGGGCGAACAGGGAATGCCTAATGATCAAAAAAAAGGACACGTGTAGGCTGCAATTTCATAGCTGCTCCATTTTGGCTGTGGTACTACATACAAAAGTCAAAAACTGGCATATGGGGGGGGGGGGATATTTACATAAACGTGCATGTCACACATCAGACTGAAACCAAAACTGACTTAAGGTGAGCACTTGCTCTATAATAATTGTCAGTTTCTGCCATAAATTGGAGTAAATTTGTCAAACATAATGGCCCAGTTCCCTTATCCCAAGGCTGCCCATTTCCTTGAAAGGTAGTATGATATAAATGAAAACTGCAAAAAGCAGCAAACTACATAAAAGCTTATAGCCAGACCTCAATGATTTTCTAGATATTGCACAAAAAGAAGTTAAACGGTGCATAAGTTGGGTAACTTGGACCCCCAAAATAAAATTATATACCAGATTACTTCTCACTAAAGGCATATACATATTCCGTTTAACACTTTTCAAACACGTTAACCAGTTTATAAAATTGGCTAGGATGGGTCATCAATATTATATCTCTGATGGTCCGACACCCAGGACCGTTACCTGTAATATATGCACAAATTGTACAAATTGCAGCAGTGACAGTAGGTACTGCTGCTCTTTCCATTAAAAGAGATTGGATAGATCATCAATCGAAGATCCAAGCCATTGGTCTATCCACAATGTAGAGCCAAGCAACTGCATAGACTCAGCTGTGACATTTCCTTCACTGCAGCGACCCAATCAATCAGCTGGAGTGATAGAAGTCAGATCCCAACCACTCATGTTAGGGTCCATCCACACGGAGGAAAATGATGAGGAATTTGGTGTGGAATTTCAGCACTGGAAGGAAAAAAAAAAAAAAAAAAAAGCCTCCCATTGACTTCAATGGGTTCCGTTTTTTTGCTAGCAGAAAAGGGAACCCATTGAAATCAATGGGAGGCTTTCTTTTCAGCGCTAAAATTCCACACCAAATTCCTCATCATTTTCCTCCATGTGAATGGACCCTTAATGGCCTATTGAAAATGCTGGCATTAGAAAAAAAAAAAAAGCATCTTTTTTGTTGCATATTTTGTTGCTTTTTTTCCAGCTAAAGCCAGGAGTGGATTGAGCAGAAGGTAGAACCTGAAGTACCTCCTATACATTTCACTTTATTTTGTACTACCATGTGCCCACGGACCCCACCCCCTACTCCCATGACTCCCCCCGCACATATCCCTACCTTAGGACCACCCTTCATGCGGAACCCCCTGCCCCCCCACGGCATCCACCATCCCTCCCAATTCTCCGCAGGCCCTGTGCCCCTGGTCTCCTCTTGTCCATGTAACCCTGCCCCCTTGTGTGGCCCCGGGCTTCCGCGATCTGCCGTATAGAGTCACGGCTCTGCTCCAGCGAAGCGGCAGCTGGCGTATGGAGGTACCAGCTTATAGGTACCAGACTGTGCCGTGGCTGCAGCACTTTCCCCTGCAAGGCTGTGGAGTTACCAAGCAAGTGGTGGCGATGGTCTAGTTGCGCGGCTGCCTGTCCTCTGGTGTGAAAAGTAAGGCTGGATGTCGAGCGTCGCCATGTTCTTCATCCTGCAGCCGGGCCGATTGTTCCGCCCACACAGCAGCGGCAGCCAATCGGGCGGCTGTACAAAAACCTGGGATGACATCATTTCAGGTCCTTCAATTTCGGCAGAACGGCAATTTTCCAGTTGCGGTCGCGCAGCCCGGGAATGTAGGCGAAATGTAAGTAGCCTATGTTTCAATCCCGAAGCCAAGTCATGCATGTGTCAAATTTCAGGCTAATCTGTTCAGCCGTATACGCATGATTAAGGAACACCCACAAACATCCAAACTTTCACATTTATAATATTAGCAGGATCCATGCTTGGCTTTGACTCAAAAAAACAAAACAAAAAAATCGTAGGAAAACGCAGCAACATGGGACCTCAGCTCTGAACATATTTATTAGATCTAAAACTCTGCCTTCTACAACTATTTAAGTAACTAGGAGAAATCTGTTGACATAAGCAAGCAGATTCCAATGACTGGTATTGTGGTGCTAAAATCAGATACTGCATGCACATAATATCTAATTAATATCTATGTACAGGAGTATTTTGCCATTAAGCCCAGCTCGGGCATGTGAAGCCAATATTGTTTAATCGGCAATATGCTCTTTATTGTCATTACACACTGATACCTTAAAAATCCTAAGTGAAACATAATATTGCAAAGAAACGTGCCCATGGCTTTCAGCTACTGCAGTTTATCCTGCGCTGTCCTACTTTCAGCATCTCTTTACTCCAGCTGTCCTTTGTGGATAGAAACCATCACTTGACGCTTAATATTATTTTATAAAGGTCACAGTAACCCTAGTATAAAAATTCACTTATGTTTTATGATGAAACGCATAACATTTCTTCAGTCCATGCAAACTATTATTTCTTTCGCTGTAGCATCAAGCAGATTGTTCAAATTCATTATATAATGTCCAGGAGGTTGTTTGTTTGTGTGTTTTTTTTTGTTTTTTTTTAATTATCAGGAGAACGGAGGGAGGGGATTATTTGTGTACACTGTTCTGAATGGAGCTGTGGATGGCCAGCATGTGTACCGCTCCATTCGTTTCAAGGGGATCGCCAGAGATGGCTAAATTTACTGTTTGGCCATCTCCAGCACACCCATTGAAGTAAATAGAGCAATGCATGAGCCATCTACACTCACCGGCCACTTTATTAGGTACACCTGTCCAACTGCTCGTTAACACTTAATTTCTAATCAGCCAATCACATGGCGGCAACTCAGTGCATTTAGGCATGTAGACATGGTCAAGACAATCTCCTGCAGTTCAAACCGAGCATCAGTATGGGGAAGAAAGGTGATTTGAGTGCCTTTGAACATGGCATGGTTGTTGGTGCCAGAAGGGCTGGTCTGAGTATTTCAGAAACTGCTGATCTACTGGGATTTTCACGCACAACCATCTCTAGGGTTTACAGAGAATGGTCCGAAAAAGAAAAAACATCCAGTGAGCGGCAGTTCTGTGGGCGGAAATGCGTTGTTGATGCCAGAGGTCAGAGGAGAATGACCAGACTGGTTCGAGCTGATAGAAAGGCAACAGTGACTCAAATAGCCACCCGTTACAACCAAGGTAGCCAGAAGAGCATCTCTGAACGCACAGTACGTCGAACTTTGAGGCAGATGGGCTACAGCAGCAGCAGACCACACCGGGTGCCACTCCTTTCAGCTAAGAACAGGAAACTGAGGCTACAATTTGCCCAAGCTCATCGAAATTGGACAATTGAAGATTGGAAAAACGTTGCCTAGTCTGATGAGTCTCGATTTCTGCTGCGACATTCGGATGGTAGGGTCAGAATTTGGCGTCAACAACATGAAAGCATGGATCCATCCTGCCTTGTATCAACGGTTCAGGCTGGTGGTGGTGGTGGTGTCATGGTGTGGGGAATATTTTCTTGGCACTCTTTGGGCCCCTTGGTACCAATTGAGCATCGTTGCAAAGCCTACCTGAGTATTGTTGCTGACCATGTCCATCCCTTTATGACCACAATGTACCCAACATCTGATGGCTACTTTCAGCAGGATAATGCAATGCCATGTCATAAAGCTGGAATCATCTCAGACTGGTTTCTTGAACATGACAATGAGTTCACTGTACTCCAATGGCCTCCACAGTCACCAGATCTCAATCCAATAGAGCATCTTTGGGATGTGGTGGAACGGGAGATTCGCATCATGGATGTGCAGCCGACAAATCTGCGGCAACTGTGTGATGCCATCATGTCAATATGGACCAAAATCTCTGAGGAATGCTTCCAGCACCTTGTTGAATCTATGCCACGAAGAATTGAGGCAGTTCTGAAGGCAAAAGGGGGTCCAACCCGTTACTAGCATGGTGTACCTAATAAAGTGGCCGGTGAGTGTATATCAAAATGGGGGACAAAAATAAATAAATAAATGTTACCCTGTTCTGATGGTGGAGGGCTGAGGGGGTCCAACTTAACCTATCTGCAAGTCACCCCTATTCTATGGTTAGTGGATAACTTAAAGGGGTATTGCCATCTACATAATTATTTTTTAAATTGTAGATGATTAAAAGTTAAACATTTTTGCAAATATAAGTAATTAAAAATTCTGCAGAGTTTTAAAAGATTTTCTCTAGTGGTGACAGTTTGTTATTGCAGAAACTTTCTAAGGTCGGAAAATCAGCCACGATTTCTTTATTGTGGTCTGGATATCTTCTGATATATGTAGTGTCCCTGCCTGATAACTCTGCTACAATAAGAAAATCATAGCTGGGTTCCTGACAAGTCCCGGACCATAGAAAGTTTCTACATTAGTGGTCGTATCCATGGCAGCTGATCAAGATAAAAGACTGTCACCACTAAGAAATTTAGAGAAAATCTTTAAAACTCTGCAGAATTTTTAATTACTTATATCTGCAAAAATGTTTAACTTTTAATTATCTACAAATATAGATATGATTATATACATGGGAATACCCCTTTTAAGATCCGAAAATCCCTTTAAAGAGGGCACAGAGACATAACACATTGTAGGAAATTTTCCCAGTACATAATGGATGATCTTACTGGAACTGCAGTATCTAGAAACAAAAATCTGTAAAAACATTTTTTTTAAGTGGCTCACTGTAAGCAGCTTAGTCATTTTGTCAGAGAAGGTGGCACTTTACTCACCTTTTATTAACTGGCTTCTCATCTTTCTCATATGGCTTAACAAACCATTTCCCTATGCGCACAAAATTTCGGTTCATTAAACATCGTTCCAGCAGGTTATGGATAGCCTTGAACAGCAGCGTGCGACAATCGTAGGAGAGTCCATTATCCCAACTGCCATCTTCCTCCACTTAAAGGGGAAAAAAGCAGAGAACATTGTGACAACATACAAGACAATTATGTTCTAGATCAAAAACTTATTTCAAGTCAAATTTATTAAACAAGAACCTATACAGAAATTCCCATAAAGCAATACCGAAACATGCAATAAGAGACCAGTTGTGTACAGAATACTATTTTTTTTTTAATATTACGGTTATGAGGTGACTCTAGACCCCACACTTGACTGCAGTTATTACAAATTAAACATATTTACACACACAAACCAGTACGTGACCAGCACTTTGCCCAACCCCATAGACTCCAGTTGACTGCATATACGATTCCCATAAAAGGTGAGTGCTAAAGAACTAGGCTCCTGTCTCATGAGACTCTTGCTTCAATATTCTCATAAATGAAAATTATTTACTTAACACTACAAGAAAGCCTTCGCTAGCTTCAGATTTTGCTGCAAAAATGACTACAACTGATTCATTTTGTCTGAATGAACCCTATTCAGACAAATGCAACAGATTTTTAGTTTTCAATGTACTGTACAACTTATTCTAATTTCGTGGGACAATTGGGAGAAGGGCAAAAAAAAAAAAAATGCTGCAAATTGTTCATTTCCATTCCCAAGTTAGCATTTGTTGGTACTATTTACATGGGACCATGTGCCGGCTGATGCCAGACCGATTTATGGTTCTGTATAACAGATGATTTGCTCATTTTTGGGTTGTAGTTGGCACCTTTACATGGGCCAATTTGGTCGTTCTCGATAACTGGAAAGATTCTCGGCTGACATGAAAGGGCTCTTAGACATTGTTCAAAAGAAATGCTGTAAAAGTACAGTCCAAAAATATAAAAAATAAAAATTAATTATGTTTGTCCAGTAGGAGTCTGCCTAACAAATCAGTTCTTTATCTTATACCCAATCTAGACATTTACTGTATTAAAGTGCCAGTTTCAGCTCCAAGCCTTGGAGAGTGTTCTGTCCCACAAAGCGCTATTAAAAGACGGAGGCTGGCCAAATATTCATTCAGGATATCCATTCGTGTTGCAAAAAAGTTTCCACTTAATATCAGAAAATGCTATTTCACAACAGAATGTTCCAGAGTATGAAGCACCTTGCTTGGGAAGAAATACTTTGTGCATGCTGCTCTCCAGACAAGTATTCCATGTTCCCACAGAACTGCTGACACCTTGGGGACAGAATCCTAGACAAATGTTGCATGTTTCTCCACTTTATGGAGTACATTAGATGAATTCTCAACTTTCCACTAAACTACTTAGACTAGAACAGGAGTTGATGGGACAAGTGCCAAATCTAACTTGTTCTTCTTACAAGTGTTGCCTATGCATACAGCCAGATTTCAGTGCGAAGGTGCGGCTGATTTCCATATCACTAACCACTCCTAGTAACAAGCCTACAGGTAAAATTATGTCACCATTGCCATCAAACACAATGAAAGGGTAGATCTCATCGCATGTAATGGAGTAGAAGAGATACTATTAAGTACAGGGGGCCACAAAGCTATTACATGGGACTGTATGGTCAGTTCTGTGCCTTCAGCGGAGCGCTTCCACACACTGGAATGTCCTCTATAAAACTACAATGTACAATAATAAGAGGTTATCAGACAAGGAACAGTTTGCACCTTCTGCTAGAATGTAATCATTTTTACTAAACTATTACCTGCAATGTTATGCCAATTCTACACTAATGAGAGCCAGCACAAACAGGATTTCAGACTACAATCACATTGCCATCAGCGAACACTCCGTCTGTATCAATCCACATTCACAGTACTGCAAAAAACAGGGTAGAAACTTTCTTCTCTCTTGTTTACTTTTCTAATGGGGTGGGGGAATCCTGCGGGGACATTTTTCCCCCAATGATGGATCAGAACAACAGACTTGAATGACGGCAGTGTGACCATGGCCTTACTATTGTGGAAGCTGAGAGAAATCAAAAAATGTTACATTGTAAGACAAAAAGTGTTCCATTTTTGAAGACAAGTTTTTTTTGTTTGTTTTTTTATATATCCAGTTTTGCAAGAGCCCTACAGTTTTGCCAAGAGCTACAATAAGATACACCAGTACAGTTTTTAATAGTGCTGCAATTACAGACTGCTTAAAGAGGACCTTTCATTTCCTCGGGGCATTTGTGGTTTTGTATACCACTAGAAAGTCGAATTCAGCGCACTGTTTTCCCATTATGTGCCTCAGGTGAAGAGCTATCAGTGCAATTACCGAGAGCTCTTCACTGTCAGATAGGTGTTCCTGATAGCGTAACTGAGAACGCCCCTCCTGAACAGTCTGTCCATAGTGCTGTACTGTGAGGGGGCGTTCCTCAGCGCCTCAGCACTCATCGCGTCATGGCTGGGCAGTGAGTAACACCCCCTCGCAGTACAGCACTGCAGAGAAAATTGTTTTCTCATTGTATTCACTGGGGGACGTAGCACCATGGGTATAGACCCAGCCACTAGAAGGCTGACACTAGGAGAATGAAAAGCTGTCTGCTCCACCTTATAGTCTATAACCTCCCACAGATTGTGTATTAAGCCAGTTTGTACCGCAGCTGTAGGAGAGACACAAAAGTGAAGAAAAAAAAAAAATTATAACAAAAAATAAATAAATAAAAGTACACAGAACCAACCACCAACATGTCCTGAATGCGAGAAACACAGACCGAACAAAAAACAAAACAAAACAAAAAAAACACGGCCACCACACACACGGGTGGGCCCCTTATCCCCCATTGACTACAGCGAGCAAATTATTTTACAGAGTACAAAAAAAAATTTGTTTGTTTTTTTTAAAAAAAAAAAAAAAAAAATCCCTTTTTTCACTTATTTCAGGACAGCACCATTGAATGTCCTACAGCAGTCCCAGGGGGTGGGAAGCACACAGCCATGAAAACAACCTAGCACACAGCAACTTGTAGAATCTTACGACCCAAGCTGGCAGTAGCAGAGCTATAGAATGGATCAGGTAAAACTTTGTGAAAGTGTGACTGGAAAACCAGGTGGCAAGCCTTGCAGAAGTCAGATGCCGAAAAGCCCTAGTCTTGAGCTTCTTGAGAACCCAATTGAGAAGGGGAAGAAGAGGAAACAGGTACAGTAGGCAGAAGTCCGACCAGGGGATCACAACAGCATTGGCTCCATAGCGGAGCCACATAAGGAGGACCTTGTGGTTCAGGCGGACAAGAGGTCGACGTTGGGTGCGCCCCACTGGGAGCACAACTGGAGAAAGATTTCTTGAAAATACTAGTTGTCCAGGTCAGGTTTTTCTCGGCTTAGGTAGTCAGCCATCCAGTTGTCCAAACCTGGAATGTGGACTGCCAAAAGAGGCGGGACATAAAGCTCTGTCCATATGAGAGAGTGGAAGACCTCCAGAAAGGCTACATGGCTCCTAGCGCCCCTCTGGTGGTTCAAGTAGGCGACCGTGGTGGAGTTTTCGGTCTGGAGTCTGACTGGACGCCCCTGAAGAAGAAAGGTCCAATGAGACAGAGCCAGGAAGATAGCCCTTAGTTCCAGCAGGTTGATCTAGAGGGAGGACTCCGCAGTGGACCACAGGCCTTGGACGGTCAAGACACCAAAGACCGCTCACCTGCTTGAAAGCTAGTAATCACCTGCCAACGGATGGGAAGAAAAGACTTCCCCTGGAAAATTTCTAGGTAGGAGAGCCACCAGAGCAGCTCTCGACGGACTTGAAGAATCAGGCGAACGAGGATGGACA
The DNA here is from genome assembly GCF_031893055.1 of Leptodactylus fuscus. Classification (NCBI taxonomy): domain Eukaryota; kingdom Metazoa; phylum Chordata; class Amphibia; order Anura; family Leptodactylidae; genus Leptodactylus; species Leptodactylus fuscus. The sequence continues at coordinate 139,788,160 of NC_134266.1, read as the reverse complement.
GGGACATGACCCAGTGTGCCAGAATCGCCAGCTAAAGAGACTGCGAGTGGAACTGGCAAAAGGGATGGCCTCAAAGGTTGAGACCATCGTGCCCAGGTCCCGCATGCAGAAACGAAGAAAACAAGGAGATTTCCTCGGAAAGCAAATCACACCAGACCGTAGGACAAGTATCTTTGACTTCGGGAGGAGAATATTGCTCTGGTGAGTGTCGAGTATCATGCCCAGAAATTCCATGTGCTGAGACGGCCCAATACCAGACTCTCTCGATGAGCCAGCCAAACCGACAAAGATGATCCAAGGTGACCTGCAAGCTGGAGCGATTGTCCATTTTCACCAGCAGGTCATCCAGGTATGGAATCACGGCAACTCCTCTCGAGCGAAGGATGGCCATCACCTAGGTGAAAACTCTTGGGGGGGGGGGGGGGGATGCTGATGGTCCAGTGCAATGGGAATGTGGAGGTAAATGTTGCAGATGTTGATGCGGACGAACCTGTTGAGCCCTTTAAGATCCAGGATAGGGTGAAGAGAGCCGTACTTCTTGGAAACTGACCATGTAGGAGTAGCAATCCCGGAAACATTCTGAAGCAGGCACAAGGATAGTGACTCCTTGCCACTGGAGGTTGGAAACTGCCTGGAGAAATGTGGCCACTCAAGCGGGGAAAGAAAGCAAAGTGGACAGGAAGGAGGGGGAAGAAACACCCCCCCCCCCACACACACACACACACACACACACCCCCACACCAACCATCTTCCGTCTGCCAGGGAGTAGACGCCATCTTCCGAATGGAGGCATCATTGATGCTGGCAAGCCAGATTCTGAAAAGAGGCCCCAAGCAGGGGAAGCCCTTCACGCCAAGGAGGGCTTGGAGCAGGACTGCCAGGCATGTTTGGGCTTGAAAGAGGGATTCTTAGAGTGGGAATCCAGAGGAGACTTCCCTCCAGAGAGGTGGATTCACGAAAGGAGCGGAAACGCTGGGAATGGCCAGAAGAAGATGGCTGGCGCTTGGGACACCTCTGCGGGAAACGAGAATTTTTACCCCCTGTGGCCTCAGAGATAAGCTTCTCTAAGCATTTGCCAAAAAGCTGGACCTGTTCGTCCCAAGGAAAAGGAAAGGACTACAACTGCCTTCTTGGTGGCCTCAGCGTTCCATGAACGAATCCAGATCGTACGGCAGATAGCCACAGTGTTGTGGAGGCTGCCTCGGCAGAACGGTGAGCCCCTGCAAGGGAGGCATCACAGGTATTTGGAAGCATTCAGAATTTTAGTGACAAGCAGCTGGTTGTCTTGGAGTGATACTTGCAGACACTGCTCTGGGAAAGAAAAAAAAGAACATACAACTTCCTAGTAGAAGACAGGAGGTCAGTCCGGGTGAAGTTATCGTTCATCAATTATGGGGAGTTTGACATAATTTTGAAGGAAGACCAAAGGGGGCGACAACTGAGGCAGAAGGAGGTGTCCTCTTGAGAAGCAGTATCAGGATCCTCAGAGATCTGAAGAGTGTCCTGGACTGCACATATTAACTCCCACGTAGCAAGGGATGTGGATGTGTCTGGCTGACGCTACAGGTCGGAGTCAGAGGCATCCCCAGGAGAAACAGAGCGAGCAGGGGGAGACAGAGTTCCACCTGTAGACGAGGAGCCATGAGACCTAAGAGAATGCCCAGGAGTAGGGATGGAAGACCATGACCTGTAGGAAGACTTCCTGGTCCTCTTGTGGGGACGACTCCTAGAGCTGGAACTATGAGAGCGTCTGGAGGGTTCCCTAGAAGCCACCAACTGAGCAGTGATCTGGGAAGGCAGTGGCAGCACTGGAGGGGGCCGAGGGGCGAGTTGGCTCTTCATGAGAGGACATGGCAGAGAGGGCCCAGGAAAAGAAAAAGGAAAGTGGGGGAGGAAAAAAAAAAAAAAAAAAAAAAGGAGGAACCCAGAAAGGTAGCCTATGGGATCACTGGAAAGGGTGACCGCATGCTTAAGATTTAGGTTTTAATCATAGGACAGAACATTAATTCTAGATCAGCAGGGAGCCACGTGTTCGAAGATCAGCTGCAGAAATAACTAACTGTACATGAAATAGCCATAGTGAGTACTGCAGCAGTTGTCCCACAGACTTGAATAAAATAACAGCAACCTTAATCACTATGGCCGCTATTAAAAGTACAGTTAGTGAGCACTGCAGCTTGTTGGCATGGGACAAAAACTGATCTGCAGAAGTTTTAGGGGGCGTTCACACACTAGTGTCACTGGCCGCCTTTTGAGAGTGTCTAAAAGCCAGGCAAAACTGCTCGGGGACGGCTTGCTGGTGGTCAGTTTAAAAAAAAAAAAAAAAAATCATTTCCATGGGAAGGGAACACTGCAATGTTAAACCATTAAGGAAGATATGGAGTTTTTAGAAAAGCTGCTCTCGTTAAGAATTAAAAGGCTGCCACACTCGCATGAGAGCCACGGGCACTTCAGCACAATTCAAAGTTAGAGGCCCTGACAGTCTCACGCACACACCTAAAACTGATAACCTATGTTAACATAGTGGTGCACAGCTGAGAACACTGCCAATTCAGACATCAATTTTTCCAATCACATTACTACATGGGAAAGTACTATAAAACTGGAGCCCTTCTTTGTGTTTACTCCACCCAGTAGGGAAAGAAACAAATGCATGTAATAGGACACCAGTGTTATTAAGCAGGCATATGGTTCTTGCAGAACAAGCTGCGAGGCATTCCCAAATACAGAAGCTAAAGACATGAAGGACAGATCACATTGCACTCATCTCAGTGTCATTAGAGGAAATGCTTACTCTGGCTTCCACACAAATGCCAATCTGCTTTTTCTTTAAAGTAACCTTCCTGAACTAAATCTAATGGGTGATATTACTGTCCCCTGCCTGAGTCTTCCTTCACCCTTCCTCTTGTAGTGGACCTGTGTTTATACAAGTCTGACATAGAAGTGCTGACTCCGATCTACACACGCAGCTAAGATTTCACAAAATGCTGCTGGCGATTGGGGTTAACACATTCACAGTGCTGCTTATATAGAGGGTCTGCGTAAACCATTTTCTATGCAAACAGTTAAAGTCTATACGAATGTCAGAAGGAGACAGCGCTTTTCACAGAAAGTCTGGAGAGTTTTAGTCAGTGGACCTTCTGCTTCAATTATACGTACACGAGAAAACACCAGTGTTTCCGTAGGTATATTTGAATAACTTCAAATGCTGCTGATATTTTGTATATATTAGCATATTGTATATATTATGCCAGAATCCCATCCACTTTACATCTACTGTAAGACGCTGCATTTTCAAAGCGCTTTTGCAATAAGAGGCCCCAGCGTAAACTTATTTTTCCTCCTATAAACCTTAACTAGTCCCTGGGGGTGGGGAGCAACATCATCTGATCATGCAGTCATTGGACTACAGTGCAGTATGACTTATATGTTACTCACGGATAGACGTCAGTCTAATCACGTCCAATCACGTTTCCCGCCACAATGGCTGTGATTTAGAGTGACGATTGTAGGATTAGGTGAAGCTGCTCTCACCTCCATGACTATTTAAGGCAAATTTGCAGCAAAATGTATTTTGTTTCTGCTTTTCTTTAATTTTTATTTTGTTTATGCTATGCGGGGCCACAGCCTTAGGCTAAGGCCCCACAGGCCGTAATCGCAGCGCTAAAGTGCTGCAGAAAGAACCGCGGCGTGAACGCACTGCAGTTCTTTCTGCAGCGCTTTCAACAGAAAGTTTGCAGAGTTTTCCTCTGCGGACTTTCCTTTAACATATCTACGGGAAAGCTGCCGGCGTTTCCGTAGATATAATTGACATGCTGTGATTTGCTGAGCCGCAACAGCTTTGCAAATCGCAGTGTGTCCGCACTGCGTATTTTTCCGCAAAGTGGGCATGGGATTCGCATGAATCCCATCCGCTTTGCTTGCACTGTACAATGCTGCGATTTTTCCCGCGACATCTCCGCTGTGGGAAAATCGCAGCGTTTACATCCCATGGGGTCCCGGCCTTAAAGTTGGCAGTTTCTGGCGATCTGCTGATAGACGGGAAATGAATCCCTATTGATCAGTTATGTTGGCAGAAAAAGGCAATTTTTTTTTTCAGCATGTTACATATGGCCAAATTGAGTTGTCCAGATTGCGGGGCATTCTTTGCAGCAGCTTTTCAAAATGGTTTATAGAAGGAAATTTTATGCGGAAAAAAAGACATTCATATGCCCCATTATGATAGATGCAAACAGGTCTTCGTAATTAAAACGTTTTTCAGAAATGGGTTCTAAAGGCCCCTTTAAAGAGGACCTTTCATGGTTTGGGGCACAGACAGTTCTATATACTGCTGGAAAGCCAACAGTGCGCTGAATTCAGCGCACTATTGGCTTTCCTGATCTGTGCCCCGGGTAAAGCGCTATCGGTCCCGGTACCGTAGCGCTTTACAGTCAGAAGGGCGTTTCTGACAGTCAGGTACGTCCTTCTGCCCAGCAGCGCCTATTGAGCTGTACTGTGTGAGTGGGGAGGAATGCCCCCTCCCCTCCTGTTAATACTCGTCTATGGACGAGCACTATGAGCAGAGGGAGGGGGCGTTCCTCTACAGCGCTATAGGCGCTGCTGTGGAGAAGGACGTTCCTGACTGACTGTCAGAAACGCCCTTCTGACTGTAAAGAGCTACGGTACCGGGACCGATAGTTTTACCCGGGGCACAGATCGGGAACGCCGCTAGTGCGCTGAATTCAGCGCACTGTCAGCTTTCCAGCAGTATATGGAACTGCCTGTGCGCAATCTGATGAAAGGTCCTCTTTAAACATGGGAATTAACATTTGAAAAATATAGGACTTTTTTCTTAGCTGATTTTTCAGCAGTCTGTATGACAAGAGACTCAGATGTGAACCCAGCTTAAATTGGTTAGAAACCTTAACAGTGCCATGTAGAGGCCATTCTAGTTTCCAAATAAGTCTGGTATTCAGCTATGACGTCCTATTTTCATGACAGTTTTACTCTTATGCAAATGTAGGGAAGTGTTTCATGTGGAAATCTAGAGTTTAGATCAAAACCCAGGCAACAAACAAACTAAATATAACTAAATTTTCGGACAACTTTTGATTTTCTGGCAGCATTTGAGTCATTCATAAAGTGTAGTCCAAAATTTAACACATTTTGTCTCCTTTCTTTCTCCTTCACATTTTGTCACTCTTTCCCTTGTTTCTGTATTGAAGGCGGTTTCTGCCTCTCACTGATTATCATCGTGTATGGGAGTACGAGCTGTGTAACATGTAGAGAATGAGGAAAAGGGGAGGGTCACTTCAAATACTTATATATCAGACATTACAAAATGTACACACTTGCATTTGGTGTCACATGAATAAGGAGATATCTATATTCTTTCAAGGATTATTTCGGGATTAGGATATCTCTATACATAATATAGATAGCATATACTATATAGACATAGCATAATCATACTATCATATGATAAAACTCTTCTCTTTCATATGGCACCAAAAGCAAGTTTGTACATTTTATAATGTCCAACATATTACTGTTTGAAGTGCTCCCCCCCCCCCTCATTTTCTCTACATCTCTCACAGCGCAGTACTCCATACACCAGGGGTCAGCAACCTTCGGCTCTCCAGCTGTTGTGAAACTACAATTCCTAACATGATCCTTTCACTTCCATGGGAGTTCCAAGAGCAGCAGACTAAGTAAGCATGCTGGGAGTTGTAGTTTTACAGCAGCTGGAGTGCCGAAGGTTACCTACCCTTGGCATACACAGTAACATTCAGTCAGAGAAAGTCATCAATACAGAAACAAGAGAAATACAGAGATGCAGGAATTCATAGAAAGAAGACAAAATGTGTTAAAAAAAAAAAAAAAAAATTACAAAATGTATTAATGACACAAATACTGCCAGAAATTAAAAGATGTCCAAAAGTACAATTCTTCAATCACCATGTGTGTGTATATATATATATATATATATATATATATATATATATATATATATATATATATATATATATATATACACACACACACATATACACACATTATTGCAATAGCCAAGCTAAAAGACTGTTGACAAATCACCTGTCATGGAAACCCCTTGGCACCCCAGTCTCACCACATATGGTAGTGTAAAATGGGTGACAGAAGGCCTACCCCAACCATGATAAATACTGCTCACTGATTACAGGAAGGGGTTAATCTGAGTATTTCCTGACTCTAGCAGTTATTTCCAAATACCACCTAGAAACAAGCTACCAGGAACAGCTCCTTTGCTTGTTCCATCAATGATCCGTACTATTACTGTGCGGAGGGCTTACTACACAAATCGGTGTAACCTAATAGTATGTTGCAGAGAAAGGCGGTTTACATTAAGTCAGGTTTATAACTTTTTAAATGTCAGTTGCACAAAAAGTTGAGGTAGATTTGATATAATTTATGCCAGTTTACTGGTGCGTGGCCCAGCAGAAGAGTCACTGCATTTATGAAGAGGATTGAGATGGAGATGCAGACTTGACAGTCACCAAAAGGAGCCCTCATCCTTGTACAGTGCTACAGTCATGTTTGATCAGACCACTAAACATGTTAATCTATTGGATCAGATTTTTCTCTGATCCCATCAGCTGTGGAAGGAGAAACGCTCCTTATTACAGCCCTATTCCTGGCACCAATCCTCATAGCAGACTCAATATCCGTTTGGCTGAGGTTCAATACCTGGCACCTCCACCAATCAGCTGTTCTCTGCAGCTAATATATACCTAAAGGGCAAGGAAAGAGCCAGATAAAGTTACTGCAGATCAAAAGGGAGTCTGTTGACAGTGATCTAGACCCAGGAGAAGCCCCGCCCCTAAAGCACTTTTCAGATAATTTGCATAAGAATAAAACACTGATATTTATGAAAATGGAGCTGCAATGCCAAGTAATAAAGACTTCTTTGGAAAGTGTAGCAGCTACCCTACAAAGTACTGTCAGCTGAATATCGGATTTCCCACTGACCTGACTCCATTTAAAGTGGACCTATGACTAAGGACAAAATGTTTAATAGCATACATCATTTGTTTCACAGTGGGCCCCTGAATTTGGAGTTACTTATTTTTAAATCTGTCTACCCATTCAAAATATATAACCCCTAGATCGTTATATGTAAACTGGCTCTGATTCTCCAAGTGTGGTGGAAAAAACAGAAGGTTTCCCACATGAAAGTTCAAAGCCAGTATACAGAGACACTTCCAGGAGTCATATCATTTGAGTAGGTGGACAGATTAAAATAAGTGTGTGTGTATGTATAAATTTTCAGAGCACAACAAGAATCAAATTTTGAATGGCATTTAGCATTTTGTGCTTGCTGACAGGTTCTCTTTAACTTGAATTGGAGGGATGCGGCAAAGACTTGGTTCAGCCAGGACACAGGGAGCCATCTGCTCCCTGCTCTATTCTGTGTCAGGTGTCGAACTCCTCCAGGTCTTCACCATCAGTTCAATGGAACAGTTATTATTAAAGGAGGTTCTTACAAAAATGTAGCAAAAAAAGAATGTATCTTAATACATCAAAAGGGTAGCTTAGACCAGAGGTCCCCAAACCACTGGGCCTTGGATCAGAACCAGGCCGTTTATCACATCATAGGCGCATCAGCAGACACCTGGTACAGAACCTGTTTTAGAGAGTGATCTGGTGTAGCCTACACCAGCAGATCACTTTACATTTACCTAGCATTAATGCAGCTGCCGGAATCTGTTCTGAGACACAAGATGTGTGCATATTCTATGACATAGAGCATGCAGACATCTTGAATGTCAGAACAGATCCCGTCAGCTGCATTAATACTAGATAAATCTATGTTACAGCTGGAACCTTCACTTTGGTGCTGTTGAGGCTGGGGAACAGACTAGAAGATGCACACATCCTGTGTGCAAGAACAGATCCCTGGAAAGCTGCAATAGTGATCAGGTAAGTATAATTATGGTTACAGTATGTGTGTGTAGGGGTGGCGGGCAGGCGGGGCAGGAGGTTGGAGGAGCACGAGGATTATAGTATTCCCCACCACACACAGTTAATAACCCTAACTTTAATAGTGCCTCATTACAGTTATAGGGCCACCCCCCAGTTAATAACAGCCCCCCACCACTATAGCTGTTATACTGCCCTATAACAGTTACTAACTGCAGGGGTAGGAGGTATGGAATCCAAAAAAAACTGCAAGCCAATAATGTCCAATAGGTCGTTGCGGGGAAGGGGTATAAGAAGAGAATACAGTCCATAAAGCAGCAATAATTACCATACCAAGGGAGGGTATGCTTGTGGTAGATGTATGCACCACACAGAATACTGATTCTCATTATGGACTTGGTTACTATGCAAGTCAACACAGACTGCAATTCGTCAATCCATGACACATTGTCTATTTCCTGCCAAAAACAGGAGGAAAGAGAGAAAGTAGGAAAAGCCATAACCACTGCTAACTACAAAAAGCAATATGGCTATGACTGGCGCAAACTGAACAGGTTTCTTGGATTATTACCAAAGCACAAATTGTTTTACAAGACAGTACACCAATGCAAATAAAATAAAAACTGATTAACGTTTAACACATTTTTCCTAGCATGCAAAAAGTTACGGATTAGTGTCTTAATGCACTACAACTGAATTGGGTCAACACCTTTAAGTAAGCATAATAGCCTACTTTCTGTACTCTGAGACACAAAGGCAATCTCTAGAATAGCCATACTGTTTGCAAGTGTTGGCAGAGCCAACAACCTGCACATGGTATATACATTCAGCAGATCTAGAGTTGTAAACCGCAACCAATGAGAATGCTGTTTCATTTCCAAAAGCCTGAAAATAAAGAACTAGCCTAGGAACACAGGGTTTACTACATTGTAGGAAAAACTTCCAAGCTATTGAAAAACCTGATCTGAAAGATATATGACGCTATGTAAGACTACATGCTTTGGTTTGAGATCTCTGATTTTAGCCCAACTAAAAGTGGCAGTAATACTGCTGAAGAGCTCTTAAGACTCCAATTCCTGCTATATGAACCATGAGCCATGTATCAACGGCATCCTAAGTTAATATTAGCTAGAGGCAATATTTGCAATGACCACCCACTGCTCCCTCCTCTACAACTAATGTCTTGTCTTCTTTCAAACATTTTTGTATATTTTAAAAGCTAAATAAAATCACAAACCTGCTTATGTTGCAAGCAGAATAGCTACAGAATATTTTTAGCATGGAGATATCATTGCAGATATGTCTGTATATAACATTTGTACAAGTTTAGACTAAGTAACTGCAGATGAGAGATCCCTGCCACAAAAGGCTGCTGTTTACTGAAGACAAAAATAGCTCTGATTCAGATGACGTTACTGCATACATAGAAAGAAGCACAAGCAAGGCTCAGGAGTCAACATGGAGGGCAGAACAGGCTCTGTCCAAGCTGCTACAGCACGCTTCAGGCAGGGAATTCAATTCACTTTCGGTGATAAGAACACTGTAGTATCTAGCTCTTGGCATTGCAATGACCAAACCCAAGGGCTGTGTTCACACAGCAATTATACATGGAGGGAAAATTTGCCATAAGGCTCAAAGCAAAAAGCCAAGGCCAAGAGCGTTTGTCAGCAGACTTCAAAATTGCTCCGTAAAAACAGTTTGAAATTAACTTATGTTTTGTGAGATTTCTGATTTAATTCAATACAAGATCTGTTCAGTGATCATCATGTACAGAGGGCATTTCTGAACAGATCTACACCAGAAAACTGGCGCTTTGGTTCATGGCCACGATTTATGCCAAAAATGCACCAGTTTGATGTTTTTGCATCCTGCTAGCAAAAGACAAATAAAAAAAAAAAGAAGTGGCAAGCAGAGGGGCATAGCACAGGAATGCGAGGGAAGGATTTCCATTTCTGCAGATCATTTTTAATGTTAAAGGGGCTGTACCAATTTTAGAAGTTCTCTCCTACCAACAGGATAGGAAATAAGTTCATGGTCAGACCCGCACCATTCCCTTTTCCTCATGGATAACTCCCAAACTTGGTGCACTGGGGAAGAGGGAAGGGGGAATTGTAGGCCTCCAGCTCTGGGAACACTGCTCAGGTAGGTTGGGTGAAGTCATAGTAGTGGGAGGATCAACTCCCGCTGCATGAGATGGTGATGGTAGGGGTCTGAGTGGTAAGACCCCTGGCTCCAGGAAGGTGAAGGCCTCCTTCCATCTATTTTTCTCCACAGCTACAAAACGTTACACACACAAGAATGGTCATTTGTTTACAACTGTAATTTGCTCTGTAACATGACGGTAGCATTCTCTGTAGACAGGTGATAAAGGTTTTCTGTGAGCTAACCTCTTCAACATGCATCATTCCTTTCCAATATGGCCTAAAAACTGGAGTAAAAGCATACCTAACCTCTGAACAAACTGCAGAAATCCTTAAATACAGTGTGTGTACATGAGGCGTAACAACAGAAGACTTGTATTTGGCTATTTTCCATCTGCAGGCTCTATCTGAAATGTGCAATTCTTTCCGAGCTTGCAGTTGGAGACTAGCTGCCATACACTGCTTACTGCACATAGAAGACTGTGGAGTCCTTAAAGAGGACCTTTCATCAGATCAGGCACATGCAGTTTTATATACTGCTGGAAAGCTGACAGTGCGCTGAATTCAGCGCACTGTCGGCTTTCCCGATCTGTGCTCGGTGTAACGTGCTATCGGTCCCGTTACCGTAGCGCTTTAGTGTCAGAAGGGCGTTTCTGACACTTAGCCAGGGACACCCTTCTGCCCAGCAGCGCCCATCGCGCTGTACTGTGGAGCGGGGAGGAACGCCCCCTCCCTCTGCTCACACAGCTCGTCCATAGACGAGTATTATCAGGAGCGAGAGGGGGCGTTCCTCCCCGCTCACACTGTACAGCGTGATAGGCGATGCTGGGCAGAAGGGCGTCCCTGGCTAACGGTCAGAAACGCCCTTCTGACACTAAAGCGCTACGGTAACGGGACCGATAGCGCTTTACACCGGGCACAGATCGGGAAAGCCGATAGTGCGCTGAATTCAGCGCACTGTCAGCTTTCCAGCAGTATATAGAACTGCCTGTGCCCGACTGATGAAAGGTCCTCTTTAAGTCAAAGACTGAGTTGGAGCCACTTTTGGGTGGAGTAAAAAAAATAAAATAAACGATCACTTATTTTGAAGTTATATTATACAATTAGCAATATTGTATAATTAATTTGATACACAGCTGGCTACATACTTACTTACACAGGAATTCAACCATTACATTTTTTTTCATCAATTAAAGGCGTTTTACTACATCTGTCTGACCCAGTCATTATAAAGACAATGTTTACGCTGGTCATGTTACGTTGTCTTCTTGCTAGCCAACATTACACTGATAAAACACTGCACAAGATGATGTGGAAGGGGGAACAAAAACTAAATCCCAATGGAACTTCAATGTGATCTGCAATGCCAAAATTTCTATGACGACTAAAACATATTTTTGCCAACCATGCAGTTAGCGCCAAATGTCCTACACAAGGATGCGCAGTAGCATGAACATGTCATACACAAAGCCTGAGAAATGCTTTTTTTTTTTATTACAAGTAAACAAAATTAAAAAAATAAAAGCGCTTCGGGCACCACAAATACACAGCGCTTTACTGACTGTCTTTACTTACGGTGATATAAATCAAATATTACCTGTCAAGTCGTGATGAATTAGGTCTGAAAAGTTGGGATCATCCCCCCACCAAAATATCCACAGTTCTCTCCGGCCAGGACGTTGGTCTCGCCTCCACACACTTAACACATCAGCTTTGAGACACCGACTGAAGCTGCTCAGTATGGGATCCTCTTCTGTAACCGGAAAGAGGATTGGGGCAGAGGTAGGACCCTGCCACACATACTGCTTCCATTTGATCCCTGTAAGGTCAGCCTGGAAAGACAAAGGTAAATGCTTGCTTTTGGTCCTGGACACAACAGTGTAACCTCAATAATGTGTTGTACATTATCTTCTCTAAGCTTTAAGTAAAGTTTATGGAGCATACTGAGGCTTAGGTTGACTCTTGATAGACAAACTATTCCATTGAGTAAAAAAAGAACAAAAAACTAACAAATATGAAGAGCATTCCTGGCATATAAACTAAAACTACAAATGCAGGGTGCATAACCACTAACACTACCGAATAGCATGCTGAAGTATTCAAGCCTCTCTCAGATAAGCAGATACAGTGACTGCAAAGTGGCAAGGCAGTAACCAGTGAGGGCAGGGGGGGTTGCTGGTCAGAAAGATGAGCCGACTAGCTGGGAGAAGCACATTCCCGGACTATAATTACTTAAATCACAACAATACAAACATTTCAAGGTTTCACATTGTGAGCACTTGCTAACAGCTGGAATCCCAACCTCATTTCAACTTCCCTTGCAGGGACACAATGGGGAGGGGGGGATGGGTGTAAGAGTGTACATCTCATTATTTACAACCAGAGATGGTCAGTACCCAGGCTTTATGTGACTACTAATACTCTTCACAGCCCTTTAGACATGTGGATAATTGATACACCCAGGCAATAACTAGATGATGACTGTATACACATGTAGAATTTATGTCAAGTTTTAGGTTAACATAACAGATGTATGTTTTAGGGTGCTGCAATAGCACTGTAGCCACACTCTGGGCTGGGGCCGCCAGTGCTTTCATTAATCACACAGTAAACAGAAAACCCTGTAGAACAGAGAAGCCCATTTACTTAAAGGGGCTCTATCAGCAAAATTATGCTAATAGAGCCCTACATATGCGCGAATAGCCTTTAAAAAGGCTATTCAGACACCGTAAATGTTACATTTAATCCCGGTCCCGCTTTTTAAATAAAAATATTAAAACATACATGTAAAACTTACCTGAATGGGCGGGGATAAAGGATGCGACGTTATCTCCGGGCACGCCTGCCTCTTCTGTCTTCTTGGAGCGACGCCCTCTGGTTCCGTGTCTTCTGGCTTCTTCTCTTTAAATCCCGCACCTGCATAGTAGCGCTTCCCTCTGAAGCGCTAATGCGCAGGCTCACTCGCCATTTTACTTAATGGCAGTTCACAAGTGATCCTGCGCAGTAGCGCTTCGGAGGGATGCGCTACTACGCAGGCGCAGGATTTAAAGAGAAGACGACAGAAGACACGGAACCAGAGGGCATCGCTCCAAGAAGACAGAAGAGGCAGGCGTGCCCGAAGATGATGTCGCATCCTTTATCCCCACCCATGGTGCACGTTCAGGTAAGTTTTACATGTATGTTTTAATACTTTTATTTAAAAACGGGAACGGGATTAAATGTAACATTTACGGTGCCTGAATAGCCTTTTTAAAGCCTATTCACGCATATGTGGGGCTCTATTAGCAGAATTTTGCTGATAGAGCCCCTTTAAAGAATGCCATTTACCACTTCCACCAATTCATGTTCTTAGCATCAGTTAATAAACACCACTCCACTGATTCCAGTGCATTTGGAATTTTTTCTCTAGCCCTCACCATTCATGAGCAAAAAGCGCAGTTAGTTTTGATGCATGATAGGCTATTTAAGCTTTGTAATGTCAGAAGGGCAGTGTCAGGCGGGTGAGGTAGGATTCAGAGCTCCAATTGGAGACAGTCAGGGTCAGAGCTCAGGATCACACCCCTTGTCTGCTCCTGCCTGACACCGCCCTTCTGACAGTACAGATAAATAGTATATCCGGAGCCAAAACTAACTACATTGTTTGCTAGGGACTGGTGGGGTCTACAGAAAAACTAACTGTGCCAGAATCAGCAGAGCAGCACCTATTAGATGTTGTAATGATCTGGATTTGTTGGAGGTGCTGAAAGGTCCTCTAAGAAAAAACACTGGCAGCCTGGCCTGGTGCATGGCTACAGGACCACAGACAACATGATTTGGCATCGTACATAGGCTTTATTGAGACAACCATGACACCAAATGGCCGTAAAAAAATTGAGGGATCCAAGAAAACAGGCAAAATAGGGCATGTCCTAATTTTTTTTGACAGACCATTAAGAAACAGTGTCAATTGCCCATCCGAAATCAAAGCACATCTTTAACAGACTGCACAAGGAATATTTCATGGCAAGCATGGCCTCAGAGTATTAGCAGTATAAAAACTTCTCCCATCAATGGACCAATGACGCCGATCTCACTTGCCACTAACTCAACTACACACTACAGAACAGATGTTAGGCCCATTTACACAGACAAGCCCTGCAGGTAATGGTCGGGAAAGACCTTTCATTCCCAAAAAAGACTGCCCACTCCTTTGCAGCATTCTAATGTACTGCTGTGTTTATACATGCCAACGTGCAGAACATAACTATTATTCTAAAACTGTATATGATCAACAGTCTGTAATGGCTATTGTCTGCTAAAAGAAAAAAAAAAAGTGATCAGGTTAGAAGTTTTTGACCGTTACCAACTGAAACAACATGTTTGACATGATCCGGCAAATACAAGTCAGTGGCGCTCTTTTTTTTTTTAACATGATCTACCAGTGTATCTCTGGTGGGCTTGTATACATAATCCAACTTATGACTGATCGGCCAAGCTAACAACCTGTACGTGTATGGCCAATATCCTTACAATTAACATTTCTATAACAAGTCAACCCCCAATGAAGCTGCAATACATTCTATACTTTTCCTAGGAAAGCTACACATTAACCAATATGGCAGCTAGTGCATATCCTCTCAGACAAATTAACAAAGGAAGTGGGATGTAGGATTACTCCAAATCTAGGAGTACCAGTTGATATTGGAGTCTGGGAAAGCTGTGGGAAAATCTCTTTATGGAACTGTGGATAGTGGCCATACTACACAACTTTGTCAGAAGCCCATACAAATTACTTTATAGGAATGGAAGCAAAAACTAAGACTTCTTCCAGAAAAGTGTGCAACCAAAGGCTGGATAAACTGCAGTCAGCAAAATATCTGCAAATGGACAGACTCTGATAAGATTAGCCTGGAGAGAAAGCAATGTTACAAGGTCAGGCACTATACCCAGAACTGAACAGCAGCCAAGTCATCAAAGGCAAGAGATAAACACAAGATGTCGTAACATACACTTCAGAAATTGGAAAAAATATATGACTGATACACAACATGATAATATGGGAAGACAAGCCAGTAAGTCAAAGGAAGGAAAAAGCTGGAGAAAAAAATAAGCTAGAAAAAAAAACAAGTCCCAAACCAGAAAAGATAGTTTATATAGAAGAGTCAGAGGTGGAAGACATAAAAACACAGGGCATCTTAAAGTTATGGCCTGGCCCAGTAACACAGGCAGGAAAATGGCTGCTTCCTGCCTCCTCCCATAAGAGGAGGATAGGAAGGGGCAAAAGAAGGCAAACCTCCCCAGGAGAGGAACGTGTCCTCATAGTGTCAGAAGCACCAGGTGCAAAGTTTAGGAATCTCCATGACAGGAACACATGGCTGCAGAATGCTCTATGGTAGAGTCCGCCTTATATGTTAAACTACTAAGCTATAGGAATGAACACAGATCCATGGGGAGGAGAGGTGTGATAGATCTACAGATCCTAAGATGATGAAAGATGGAGAACACGGAATAACATGGATACAAAGAAGAGGATGGATAACGTGTGGGAACACAAATACATAGAGGAGGATAGCCAGAAGATAAATGGATGGATAAAGTGATGATAGAGATACATAGAAGATAGAAGAGAGTGAATGGACAAAGTGTGATAACATAAATGGATAACAAGCAATATTATAGATGCACAGATAAGAGTGGCAGAACGGATAGTGTGACAACAGATTCATGGAGAAGGCTAGAGGAATAGATAACATGTAATAATACAGATACACAGAGGATAGACAGATGAATAGATAACAAAGGAGGATGGACAGATGAGGTTAGATAACCAGTGATCAGACAGATACATAAAGGATATATAGTGTGTGATCAGAAAGATACATAGAGGATATATATAGTGTGTGATCAGAAAGATACATAAAGGATATATATAGTGTGTTATCAGACAGATACATAGAGAATATAAATAGGATATATAGTGTTTGATCATACAAATACATAGAATATATATAGGATATATAAAGTGTGTGATCACACAGATATATATATAGGATATATATAGTGTTTGATCATACAGATACATAGAATATATATAGCATATATGAACATAGAGACTATATATAGGATATATATAGTGTGTGAGAACACACACATATAGGATATATATAGTGTTTGATCATACAGATACATAGAATATATACATAGCATATATAAAGTGTGTGTGATCAGACAGATACATATAGGATATATATAGTGTTTGATCATACAGATACATAGAATATATATAGCATATATGAAGTGTGAGATCAGACAGATACATAGAGGCTATATATAGGATATATAGTGTGTGATCGTACAGATCAGATCCGAGGACTGCACTCTATAAGAATCCCCCGGCTGTGGCCGGCAGCTGCAGGCCCGAGCACTCACCAGACAGAAGAGGTTGGAGTGGCAATCCTCCAGACTGGCCCCGTTCGGCACAAAACATGAACTCATCGTCACAGCCAGGGATTACACGCCATTATCCCACCCGAACAAGAAAGAGACTGAGGACCAGCAGCAGCTGCTGTATACACCAGGCGGTCACCTCCCGGCCAGCACTAGCACACCATCCTCGTCATGACCACAGGCCGGCTCCCCGATCAGTCAACTCAATAGACGAGGCGATTAATCGCTGCCCATCCCACGTGACCAGGGCAAGAGGGCGTCCGAGAAGCAACACTGGAGCTCTAGATTGCCCCCCGTATCCCAGCGCTATGGAGGCGAGAGCGTCCACACAAGACGGCGATCAGCCCGCACGGTGCAGTGAGAGTACTGGCGTTGTTACAAGCACCGGTAGCCGGGCGGTGTCTCAGTCCTCCCTCCCCCGCCGCTGGTCCCCCTGATCGGGGCGCAGAGCATGGCGGGAACCGCCCGGTCACCGGAGCACTGGGGGCAACGCTAGGCCTCCACCTGGTGAAGCGCACGGCACAAAGGAAAACGCTGAGTCCGCTGTGATCCGACCACGAACAGTCCCCGGGTGTTTGTCGGCTTCTTTTCTCACAGGTTCGCCATTTTCCTCTCCTCCTCCTCCCCGTCTGTCCTCCTGCGCACACACAAGTGGTTGCCGATGCTGCTGCTCGATATTTCCTCTTCCAACCGTCTGCGATCAGGAAAATCCCGTCCGATAGGAACTAATCAGTGATAATAAATAATCGGATCAATGTCGGGGCAGCTTTCCCATTTGAATTTACAGATTCCTTTCTTTAATGGCGGCCGTGGTGCCTGCTCGGCCTCTCGCTGGTGATTGGCCGGCAATCCGGCATGTGATCAAAAGATGCCTTCCCTGATTGGCTGGTCGGGGTTGTAGACTGAAACTAAGCTAGTGGGGGAGGTTCGAAGAGGTTGTCATGGGAAGAGACCGCTAGGGGGCGAGGTGTCAGACTGTATTCCGAGTCTGCGCCGCCAGCTGCTGAGGAGCCGCTACTACAGTCTGCTGCGCGAATGGCTTACAATAAAGAAGTTCCTGGAAAGTTCACCGGCTTCTCGCGGTGTTAGGGAACATCTCATTCCGTCTAGGTTTATGGGAGCGTCCACAATACTGTGTGATCTAGCTAGTGAGGGATGTGGAAGGAAGCTGCAGGGAGCAGAGGAGTGTGTCAGTGAAAAAACGAGCACAACCATTGGCTATAGGCGGTGAGCTGGGATCCCAGTGATGTTCCTAACAATCTATCCGTATGCGTGCCCCGCCCCATGTGAATGTCAGAGGACTGAGGGCTAACTGGAAGTCAGAGTCTAAGCCACCACAAGAGAGCAAAGGACAGCCTGGAAGTCTTCATTCCTGGTCACTGCCCTCTCCTCTGCTATATCACAGTTCTAAGGGATGAAGGAATCCTCATATAGCTGCCATTTGTGGGGAGCTCATTGTCCTTCTTACATGGGGCACACAGCTGCCAATAGTCTGGATGTGACCACTCCACAAACCAGTCAGTTTTCTCATTTATCCAGTCATTCTCTTTCAAATGATAGTTTGTTTTTTTAGTTGTTTTTCAAAGTTTATAGGGTACAGCAAAAACAAAGAGGAATAGGGAAATCCTGCCATCTATTATTGTCTCCAGAGGACTGCAGTTAGTCTGTGGACCAGGAAGCCAGACATGGAAACGTCCATAGGCTAGGTCACATAGCAGTGGGAGCCTGCAGTGGTGTAACTAAAGTCTTGTGGGCCCCTGTGCAATCTTTAAACCGGGGCCCCCTACCTCATCCGTACAGAGAATTCTTGATAGCAATGGTTATGGGTGCTAAGGTGTTCAATAAACCTTAGTGTGGTTAGGGGAATCTGTGAGTCTCCTTGGTTTATGGGCCAGATAGAAGCTGCAATCTCAATATTGATGCTAGTGCATAAGGGACCTCTAAGACACCTTGGCCTCAAATCGACTGTATGCCACCCACCTCAGAAAACCAGTCTGATTCAAAGAGGCGACAAACAGAATGTAGAGAGAAATGATAACCACTATGGTCAGTAAAGACTTGGAGAACAGAGGAAGGTCCCGATCCAATAGCTAGTCAGATCCAATATGTCGTGGTAAGGGACAGCCAAAGACAACTGCCGCCAAGAAACAATAGAAAAAGGAGAAGGAGGTGGATATGTATGCCAACCTCTCGGAAGAAATGGCTTTCGTGTTTTCAGTGGTGTCGGTAAAGATTAACAGAAAAATAAGCGGTGGCTTATACTATGATTGTAGGGTTGACTGCCCCCAGCATTGCTTATGAATCCATGTGACTGTCAGTACCAAAATACAGAACCTTGTGTCTCCAGGAAACGATACAATGGGGATTCTGCACTAAAGACTCTAGACTTCTATGTAGAACAAAAGCTGTTTGCCTAGGAATCAACCAGACTAGAATTATTTACAGACAATCCCACACTGGTGGAAACCAAGAATTATAGGGTTCAAGAGAAGGTATAGACAGAGGAGAAGGAAAGAAGAGGTAGACTTTGTCAGGGAATGTTTTGATAAACTCATATATATTTTGGACTGGGCATTAGTCCAGAATGGTCTGAGCTTAGAGCAACCCCAAAAAGAGCGCACGGGGGTCCTCCTGGCCACACCACCAGCAGAACGGTGAGACTTCTGTGAATGTTTTGTGGAAGCCAAGAAAGAACCTTTACCAGTGTGAAAGTACTTTATAATTTGTGAAGAAAAAGAAACAATGTGGACTGAGTCTTACCACATCCTTGGACTTTCCTTGGAGGTGCAAGACCTTTCCTCCGGACCGTGAGGGAAATCGTTAGAAGACTGTAATGAAGAGATGGTCCGCAATCACTCCAGAAGCCGCTATAAAATTTTCAATGCTTTATTCCATCCAAGTTAAAATGATAGCGTACAAAAAATAAGTCAGAAAACACACATAGTGAATAAAAGAATCGCTTACGCATTTCGGGGTTTCCCCTTTAATCATAGCATCAATGTGATTGCGGACCATCTCTTCATTACAGTCTTCTACTTTATAATTTGTCTTCTGTTAGGAGTTACTGATGGACACTTTATGGCTTAATATCTTTTTGCATTGTGCTGCTGGAAGTGATAAACCTACCGTATATACTCTAGTATAACCTGACTTTTTCAGCACAGTGTTTATGCTGAAAAAGCCCCCCTCAGCTTATACTCGAGTCAGGGTCCAACTTACCTGTTCTCCGGTGCAGTGCAGGTGTTAACCGGTCTCTGTGGGTGGTCCGATGGCTCAGAGATCATGCCTTTTCTCCTGCACGCCGGCAGCCTCCTCTGCCGTCCGAGATGTGCGGCAGTTCCTGGTCAGCTGTGCTTTGACATCACTGACAGGTGAGTACAAGGTTTTTTATTTTATTGGTATCTATTTTAATTTTTGAAATTTTCCAGTAGCTGCTGCAACCCCCCCCCCCCCCAGGCTTATACTCGAGTTTTCCCATTTTTTTTGTGGTAAAATTAGGGGTCTCGGCTTATATTCGGGTCGGCTTATACTTGAGTATATACAGTAAGTCTCTTTCCAACGTCATCAGGAATGCAGGGGTATGGTCTTCTAGAGATATAATCTATTGTCTGATGTGGTCTAGGTTGGACTTTTTGGACCACTATCAATCGCAAGAACAGGGTTCCTATGTTCTTTTGTGTCAAGGGATTGGTTGTCAAGCTTGCACTCCACTACCCCATTCAAAATCAATGGGATTGCTATAGCAGTGAATTTGGCAATCTTTGTCAGACCTATATACTTTGAAAAGAGAGCAAGAGCACATGCTTGACCACTGAACCACTTGAACGGGAGGACACGGGATCCCTGCTTTCCTGGTTGATTTTTGTTCCAGCAGTAAGATGTTTATCACCTACCCTGTGGACAGGTGATAAATTTAAAGTATGGTAAAACCCTTTAAGGGTCCATTCACACGGAGTAACGTGCCGCGTGATCTGGCACGTATACGGCGTGTGAGACTTTGAGCGCCGTAAAATCTCCCATTGATTTCAGATCACGCGGCACATTACTCCGTGTGAATGGACCCTAAAGCTAAGGCCCCTTGTTTTGAAAATGCTGTGTTATATAGCAGCAGCAAAGTGAATGAGATTTATTTGATCTCATCCATACATTGCAGTAAAGAAAAGCTACAAAAAAATCTGCTGTTTCAAAACACGTTTGTTTGTTTGTTTGTTTTAAAAAAAAAAAAAAAAACAGCATGTTAATCTTAGTTGCAGAATTTTAAGCAATTTTCCTATATATTTAATAGGGATAAAAAAAATTTAAAAAAACTGAGAAAATTGCAGAAAAGAAAACCGCTGTGGAAAAAACAGTGTACATTTTTTATGCAAATTTTTTTAGCTGCATTTGGTTATGTAGGGCCTTAGCCTGAAGTTGGATGTACACAGCACTTTTTTGCAGAAAAACTGCATGCTGTAAATAATTCCGGTTATAAGTAGCACATCGTACTATATGTCACCTGTATGATAATGACCGGTACACTAGAAGAAAAAAGTGTGGTGTAAACCTAGCCTTATGTCGTCTCAGTATACTATGTAGTGTACTATAAAACATAATTTTATAACACATTATGCATACATTTGTATATATTATACATATATAAGAATATATTAATATATATACACCAGTATATATACTTTTAAAATTATATTTCATAGTATAAAACATAGTAAGATAGTTACTCTGTTAATAATATATAGGATAATATTTAATGTGTATAATGTGTAAAGTAGTGTACTGCATGTGTCTGATATACTGTATACGCTGGGTTCACACTAGCGTTCGATCTCCGTTTTCAGGTTTTCGTCTTCTGCATGCAGAAGACGGAAACCTGTCAACCAAGAGCGGCCGTGAGCGCCGGTCAGCGTATTATGCGCTCCGCAGCGAAACCGTTTTTTTTAAACCGGACACAGAGTACTGCATGTCTGACTGTCCGGTTTAAAGAAACCGGTTTCGCCGCGGAGCGCATAAAACGCTCACTGGCGCTCACGGCCAGACACTTTTCAAGGTCATTCAAATGAATGGGTTTGAAACATGCCGGCAGGTTTCTGTCTCCTGCCCCTGTTTTGTGCAGGAAACGGAAACCTGCAGAACGGAGTCCCGGGCGCAGATGTGAATGAGCCCATACAGTGAAAGTTTACTTACAGGTATAATATTTATCGTATATATATTAAACAGTGGGGAAAAAAAGTATTTAGTCAGCCACCAATTGTGTATGTTCTCCCACATAAAAAGATGAGGTCGGCCTGTAATTAACATCATAGTGTTAATAACCTCAACTATGAGAGAGAAAATGAGAAAACAAATCCAGAAAATCACTTTGTCTGCTTTGGAAAGAATTTGTTTGCAAATAATGGTGGAAAATAAGTATTTGGTCAATAACAAAAGGTCATTATAAAACTTTATCTATCCTTTGTTGGCAATGACAGAGGTCAAACGTTTTCTGTAAGTCTTCACAAGGTTGGCACACACTGTTGCTGGTATGTTGGCCCATTCCTCCATGCAGATCTCCTCTAGAGCAGTGATGTTTTGTGGCTTTTGCTGGGCAATACGGACTTTAAACTCCCTCCAAAGGTTTTCTATAGGGTTGAGATCTGGAGACGTTTCAGCCACGTTTCATCTTCAATTTCCCTTGCTGATGGAAGGAGGTTTGCTCTCAAAATCTCACGATACATAGCCTCATTTGTTCTTTTATGTTCACGGATCAGTCGTCTTGGTCCCTTTGCAGAGAAACAACCCCAAAGCATGATGTTGCCACCCCCATGCTTTACAGTAGGTATGGTGTTCTTTGGATGCAACTCAGTATTCTGGCGGTGTAGTGTGTTACTGATGGTAGCCTTTGTTACGTTGGTCCCAGCTTACTGCAGTTCATTCACTAGGTCCCCCTGTATGGTTCTGGGATTTTTGTTCACCGTTCTTGTGATCATTGTGACCCCACGGATGAGATCTCGTGTGGAGCCCCAGATCACGGGAGATTATCAGTGGTCTTGTATGTCTTCCATTTTCTAATTATTGCTCCCACAATTAATTTCTTCACACCAAACTGCTTGCCTATTGCAGATTCAGTCTTCCCACTCTGGTGCAGGGCTACAATTTTGTTTCTGGTGTCCTTTGACAGCTCTTTGGTGTTCACCATAGTGGAGTTTGGAGTCTGACTGTTTGAGGGTGTGCACAGGTGTCTTTTTATACTGATAACAAGTTTAAACAGGTGCCATTACTACAGGTAATGAGTGGAGGAAAGAGGAGACTCTTAAAGAAGAAGTTACAGGTCTGTGAAAACCAGAAATCTTGCTTGTTTGTAGGTGACCAAACACTTATTTTCCACCACGATTTGCAAATAAATTCTTTCAAAATCAGACAATATGATTTTCTGGATTTGTTTTCTTATTTTGTCTCTGATAGTTGAGGTCTATCTATGATGTCAATTACAGGCCGACCTCCTCTTTTTAAGTGGGAGAACTTGCACAACTGGTGGCTGACTAAATACTTTTTCCCCCACTGTACCTGTATATAAACGTGCACTGTATACTATATGTATCACACACACACATAGTACACAAATTTACACATTATACATATACGCATTTACACACTAGTACATGTACTTATTTGCAGGTTTGTTAGCTGCAGTGGAAGCCATTTGTGAGAATTAATTAGCTGGTGGTCTGGAAGGAGGACTAACATCCTTACTACCATTTTTCACCATTGTAGGTGGGGTGGTTTGGTAGACCAAATAAAAGATTTAAACACTTGATATACCATTTCAAGCATGCTGGCATGATTGAAACTCAAGAAGAAGCCTGTAATCCACTTGGAGAGGTCATGTTAGGAAATTGCTAGGACAGCAATTCCCCTGTAGCTGCTGGAAACCCTGGGAAAGGGGCACAAGAGACAGTGAGCCCTAAACTGAAGCCCCCCACTCTCCCTTCCTGCTTGCCTGGTCCTATCCTAAGTAATAGGCGGCAACTGGGCGACGGACCCTTCCTAAATATGTGACACACAAAACGTGGACAAGATAAACAACAACAAAGGGAGGTCAGCTAGCCAGGGGTCAGTAACAGTCGAGCAATGCAGTGTCAAAATTGATATCCAAAAGAGTAGTCATTAGGGAAAGCCAGAGGTAAAGAATCAGAATACAAGAATAACCAGCGAGAGAAAAGCCAGCACGCACAAGGCAATAGCAAGCACCAATGTGAATGCGAACCAAGAATAAATAGGGAGCAAGAACCCGCCCTGGAGTTGATAGGTGGATAGACTGTCAATCACAGGACAAGACTGAAATTAGCCACTTCAGGAACAGAGGTAAACAAGGGCAGAAGATGGGTGTGGTGGAAATTCAATTACAGAACTAGAGCTGTGTTCACACAGTGCAACCAAAAACTCTAAGCAAGGAATTAAATTGCACACGCCTCCTGCACCGCAGCATGCGAGCAGAGGGTGGCGCAGTGACCCGAACAGGCAGAGACGTACAGGTACACAAGAGTGAAGGGACGTTAAGCTTCAAGTTGCGTAGGGAGAGTGTTGAGTAACATTTCCTCCGATTTTAATAAATTTATCTTGAAGTTCAATAAAGCATTGGCAGTCAAGCACTCCCCCATAAGGTCAGGGAACGATATGTGAGAAGATATGAAAAAAATAGATCATATGCATATGCTGTCATTTTAAAAGTGTGTCCCTGTAGCAATATGGAATAGCTAAAGGTCTACATTGAATAACAATATTGGCCAGAAACTTGTGCAAGATATGACATCCCACCCGCTCTTGGTATTACCACAATATGGGCCTTTTATATGAGAGAGAAAGCGCTACCCAAGGTCACTGCATTATATACTATCAGGAAGGGAATATACCTTTGCACTTGAAAGGTTTTGTAATGGTTTACTGACACGCTATCTGGTCACATCTGGTAGCTTACCGGGTTGTGTGTCAGATTTGATTAGCTGCTTTGGGGAGATCAGAGTCTCCAAAAAAGAACTGGCTTCCTGGTGGAAAGTAGGGAAACCCAAGGCTTTTATGTATTCATTGATATACATCAGTTTTTTAGGTCTATAAGGAGTCAGCTGATAAACAGAAAAATAACAGAACTGCATGTGCAATGTTCCTGGGGAAGGTGACTTTAGTGCCCAAGGCTGATGAGATGTAAGAGACATATGTAGCCACTTGCTGAGGGCATTAGTTAGTATTTATCAACTTTCTTACCAAATGTATAGAAGATTCTTTAACATTTGGTCCAAGTTTCTTCAGCCTTCCACATATAGAGGGATTTCAATTTGTCTCTGAAACTAAAAGTGCTTTTGTCCCAGCAGTCTGTGTCTGTTTATGATTCATTTCTGTGTCTCGGATTTGAATCAGATGCTTACTAGACCATTTTGTCCTTTCCTATTTATCCCGAGTATCCCATTTAGTGAAAACCCCTCAAATAACACACTTCTGGGACTCCCACAAGGTCAGTGGGTTAGAAACTGAGCCAATATTGGAAGTAAAGAATTGCTAGTTATTTCTAGAATTTCTCTTGTATGCTACAATTCAGCAGTTGGGAATTATTGAACTTCCAGTGTCCTGTGATTGTGGATTATGGCGCCAAAAAGAATGTAAATCAGATTGAGGAGCGATCTGAGAGAGGGAAAGTATGAATGTTTGTTCTGACAACTCTGTCTAACTGGAAGTGGCTCACAATTAGATAGTCAGTCCTTGAGTACATATCATGAGTCATTGAAAAATTGGAATAGATTCAAGTGCTAGTATACAGGCTCCTCCACACATTCACCAATTGGTGGAAGTGTAGAGTGTGTTTCATGGACCAAAAGTGGGACACAGTGAGTTGTGAAATACCTCTAAAGATATCCAAGTCTGGTTCAAGGGCTACATTGTGGTTGCCCCCCACTATCAATGGCCTCCCCTTAAACTTCTGCAGCTGCTCCAAGTAGTCTGTTATAGCAAAGGGCTGATCCATATTTTGGATGTGCAGGTTTGCCAAAGTAACCCTTTGGTAGTACATGGTCCCATTAACAACCACAATACCAGTAGAGATAAAGGACCGGGAAAGCGACTGGGCAATTTGAACATTTACCTTTTTTGAGTGTGAACACTTACCATTTTTGAGTATGAGTCCTTCTAGCACCTATGATAGCAGATTGTAATGCTACGATTGAAGTTTAGGTACTGCAAAAGTGTGTTTCCTAGAGGAAGATGACTTGGGCCAGAGGTCCCCACAGATCTCTCATGGGTATGCATATAGTATGACAGAATTTGTAGGATATGCTGCAACTGAGCAGAAGAAAAAAAAAACAACAGAGAAATGAAAAATAAGGGTGGTCTATAGGGGGAAATATGTGCAAAGGGAAAGTGGCACAGTTAGGTAGAGGACAGAAGAGAGAGGAAAAAAAGCTAAGAGAAGAAGAAGAACTAAGAAAAGAGAAGGAACAAAGTTAGATAGTGGAATGAAATGGGGGTAATCAGACTATAGTGTAGAAGGTACTGCGACTAGGTGTTGCACATATAATGCTTCAATAAAAGTTCCTTTAGACCAGGGTTCCTCAAACTTTTCAAACAGGGGGACAGTTCACTGTCCCTCAAACCACTGGAGGGGACGAAATATAGTTTAAAAATAATTTAAGATTATATGCTCCACAGTAACGCCTCTCACAGTATTATACGCACCACAACAGGCCCCTCCTACGGTATTATTTGCTCTACAGTACACCCCCCACACACAGTATTATATGCTCCTCAGTACACCCCCCACACACCCACACATAGTATTATATGAATCTCAGTGCACCCCCACTGTATTATATGCTCCTCAGTATGCCCCCCACACACATACAGTTTTATATGCTCCTCAGTACACCCACCCACTGTATTATATAGTCCTCAGTATGCCCCCCCACACACACCGTATTATATGTTTCTCAGTACACCCCCCCACTGTATTATATGCTCCTCTGTACACCCCCCACTGTATTATATGCTACTCAGTTTGCCCCCCACACACACACACACAGTATTGTATGCTCTTCATTAAACACCTACACACACTTACACTCTTAATAATATACTTACCCATGAATAGACGCCGCGCGTTCTCCTCCTTCAGACTGCAGGCGCGATGACTGATGTCATGGTGCATGTGTCGGGGCAGAGGTCACACTCTGCAGTAATTGTAGGCCACCCGACCGTGGCCCACACTGATAGCTTTCAGCTGTATGTGCATTTGCATTTGCACATACAACTGAAAGCAGAAAAAGCACACTAACAGGGAATCCGTTAGTGAGTGATCCGGGCGACTGTTCGCGGGCCAAATGCAGCGGGCTTGACAAATGTCCTCAGGGGGACCACATGTGGCCTGCCGGCCGTAGTTTGAGGATCCCTGCTTTAGACTATAGTTTGCCTTCCAGGTTGATTCCATTGTGTGTAAGGCAGAAGAGATCTCATTGATAGCCTTGTGGCACTTGCATCAGTTGATGCATTTCAGAGGTTTTAAAGCACAATTAAACTTTCAGATAACTTTTGATTTTCTGGCATACGTTACAAGACGTACAAACTTGTTTTTGTGTAATTTTTATATCATGTATATCATACAGCTGCTTATAAATATCTAAATCCCTATTGTGTTTTCATCCAGCAATCTCTCTGGAAATACTTTAATTACCATTTCTTTTGTATGACACCAAAGGAGAGTTTGTTCATTGTATAATGTCCGAGATATAACTGAAGTGACTTTCCCCTCATTCTCTCAACTGGTTACACATCCCTGAATCCGGTACACAGTAACATTCAGTAAGAGGCAGATACAGCTCTCAATACAGAAGCCGAGGGAAAGAGTGAAAGGTCTGTCCTTTTGACGCTGGGTTCACACCAGCGCCTGAACTCCGTTTTCAGGTTTCCGTCTTCATGCATCCCGTAGAACAGTATACGGAATTGTCAGGCCAGATGTGGTGTGCTCCCCAAATTAACAAGGACTGGATGGACTTAAAAAGAAAGAAGATGGGATCATGACTGAAAGAGTTTGGAACAGGTGTAGCTCCTGACATAGTTTGTTCATTTTGAAAATAGTCTACCTTCCCAGGCAAGTAAAAGTGCCCCTGTGGCAAATCAAGGAAATCACACATGCGAGAGGGGAAACATTCAAGCTGAACATATCTTCAAAGGGGTTATCCAGTTTGTAAGTGAAATCTGTGCGCAGCGCTGCAGCCAGCCATTCAGTCAGTCGTGAGAGCATTTGCTCCTACAGTTTGTACGGCAAGTGAGCAGTGCGGCTCGCACTATGTAAACAATACCACAATCCTTGCTGTCTTGGTACTGGTGACATGTGGGGTCCCCAGGCGTTGCCCCCCACAAATCTAATATCAATGGCCTATCCTAAGGATAGGTAATCAATGTTAGAAACTGGATAATCATTTAAGGTTGGGATGTAAGTCGGTGCCCAGATAGTACAAGGAACTGCTCGTCAAGTGAAAGGACAATGATTGTGACAATGTGGAGGCCAGTGCTGCCAGAAGCATGACATTAATTGCTTTGGATTTACCAAAATTCATTTTGAAATTGGACAGTTTGGAATAGGCCTGGAGAGCTGTCATTAGATTTGGCAATTATATTGTTGGATTTGTAATGAAGAACAGGAGATCATCCACACACACTGTAATCTTTGCTTTGGATGGATGCAAAGGAACACCTTATATGTCCAGGTTTGCTCGTATTTGCCTGATGAGGATCTCTAATGTCAGGATAAACATAAGTGAAGACAATGGGCATCTTTGCCAAGTACCATTGAAATATCTAGGTCCCCAAAAAGGATGCTATTAACCTTCACTTTGGCTGTGGGACAAGAGTACAATGAAATAATCCATTGTAGCATATTCTGGTGAAAACCAATATGGTTGATGGTTTCTTACATGAACACCCAGTTGACTTGATCGAAAACCTTCTCAGCGTCTGTAGAAATAAGCATGAGAGGCCTTCTATCCAAGCAAGTTCTGTGTTTTAAGATGCCAACTTTGGTCATGTTGTCCCGTGCCTCTCTACCCATGATAAATCCTAAATGCTATCATTTTGGCCAGAAGTTTTACATCAATGTTCAGTAGCGAAACGGATCGGGGGTTAGAGCATTGCTTTTGGTCTTTTCCTGATTTGGAAGTTACAGCAATGTGGGCTTAGAGAGAATCTTTGTTGAGGGCAGAGTCAGACACTAGGGAGATAAAGACTCTGAGGAGTTGTGGGGATAGGATGTCACTCAGCTTTTTATATTACACCAATGGGAACCTATCAGGTTTTGGGGCCTTATCAGTTTGCCTCTCTTTAACTGCACTTGCCAATTCTTCCACAGAGAGTGGATTCTCAAGGACATCAGGTCCTCCTCAGCCAGTCGTGAGAGCAATAAGTCGGTCAGGTAGTGTGTGGGTACTAAATCATGTTGAATATAGGGCAGCGTAGTATTCTCAGAACGCCCGTACTATGTCTCCCGGAAGGTGGAATGTCATTCTGTGTGACTGTTTACAGAAAATTGACTTCAACACCTGGAATGTCCCCTCAGCCTCTTCACTTCACTTGGCCATTATGGAAGTAGTTCACTTAGGTCTGTCAGTGAGGCTGCAATAACCCAACTCTGGGCATTGAATAAGCATCAAACTTTAACACTTCACTCAGCTTATGAAAATTATTACAGAACCTTATGGTACCATCTGGCTGAGGAATCAGAACAATGGGATTCGACCAGTCACTCTTGGGCTTCTCAGTTACATCAAGTGCCAACATATTTTTGACCTCCTCAGGTATGACTTGTCTACGAGCTTCTGGTACCTGGTATGGATTTAGATTAACCATTTGGCTTGGTGACAATGTCATAT
Source organism: Leptodactylus fuscus (assembly GCF_031893055.1). NCBI lineage: Eukaryota > Metazoa > Chordata > Amphibia > Anura > Leptodactylidae > Leptodactylus > Leptodactylus fuscus. Next base: position 139,758,774 of record NC_134266.1, on the reverse strand, counting down.
TCTAACACATTGGTGTGCCCAGGCAACTCAAAAAAAACATAATTTTTCTGTACAAATTTTTTTTGTATCCTGTTTCTATGCCTTAGATAGGGACTCTGATATTTGTATCTTGGGTAAAGACTTACCAAGATGTATTTACCCCTTCAGTAATAACCTTGCTAAAGGTACAGTATCTACTGATGTCAATGTTTCCCTGTCCTTCTAGGTTTTTATTAAATTTATATGGTATAGTTGTTTGGGCTTCCTGTTGCTCGACTTCTGCACCCTATAGTTTATACTTTGGGGAGCACGGTGGCTCGGTGGTTAGCTCTGCAGCCTTGCAGCGCTGGAGTCCTGGGTTCAAATCCTTCCAAGGACAACATCTGCAAGGAATTTTTATCTTCTCCCCGTGTTTGCATGGGTTTCCTCCTGGTACTCCAGTTTCCTCCCACACTCCAAAGACATACTGATAGGGAATATAGATTGTGAGCCCTATATGGGACAGTAGCTGTCAATGTCTGTAAAGCCCTGCGGAATATGATGGCGCTATGAAAATAAGCATAATAAATAAATAAATAAATTTCATATGGCCCTTGCCATTTGACCAGAAATTTACTTTCCACCGTAGGAACCAATACCAACACTTGATCACCTGAATTAAAGGTTATAAGTTTAGCCATTCTGTTAAAGAAATGGAAAGATTAACGGGATGTGAACGCTTTGGTTTAACCCTTTCCCAACATCCACTGCACCAGTACAGTGGATGTTGGATGTCAAAACATGGCAGCCATTCGGGAGCTGGGTGGCTGCCATAGCCGCCAGGTGGCTGCTGTTTTATACAGCAGATATCCATTGCTAATGCCTGTGATCAGTTCCTGCACCGATCGCAAGCATTAACACCTCTGAGGTGCCATTTTCCCGAGGATCGCTGACACCCGGAGTAAGCTCCGAGTCTGGTGTCCCGTTGCTAAGACAGCTGGGAGCCTTGTGAAGGCTTCCAGGCCTGTCTTTCTGTTAGGAGTATTTAGGTTCATTGCTTTCTATTTTTCTTACCTGGGGAGTTTTTGGCTGCGCGGTGTTTGGGGTGGCATCCTGGCGCTGCGGGGTTGTCCTGTCGTGGGTATTGGTGCACACCTTCTGACTTGCACGCGCGCACTGCTGGTAGGCAGCTTTAATTCCTGGTTGATTAGTCTGTCCTCCCATTTGCACCTGGGAGGAGTGGTCTCTACTCTGTATTTAAACCCATGCCTCTCATGGTTCTGTGCTGAGTGTCTCTTTTACAGTGCTAGGCCTTAGCAGGAGGAGTAGGTGGTGATCTGGGATAGAGGAAGTTCCGTGGTTGGTTTTTGGGAGGTTTGGGTGAACTAGTTGGAGTGTGAGTTTTCCCTTCTGTGTTCACCAATCCTACCTCTGTGTGTATTGACTGTGTGAGTGAATTGCCTTATCCTTTGATTTCTACTCAGTTTCCCTGTGTTTGTTTCCTAGTGTAAGGTTCCTTCCCATATTGGTTTGGGGGAATCCTTTCCCACATTTTTCCTGTGTGCTGCTTGTGTTGTTAGTCAGCGCACACCCTTGTCAGTAGCAGCTTCATTTGTTCGTTAGGGGTGACCCCCTTTAGTCTCCAGTCCCTAGAAATCTTATAGGGCATTCCTTCTCCCACTTCCCTCTAGGCCTACGGTATCAGTGAGAGAGGAGCCGTCGGGGTCAGGCTTAGCCTGAGAACAGCCAACCTACACCGGTGAGGCAAGGACCGGGATAGCTAGTGGGAGTAGTGCAGGGCAAGATTTCCTACTGCTATTCCTTAGCCCCGTTGCAGCTACCTGGACTGACATAACAGTACACTCAGCCGTAAAAAAAAAGAAAGAAAGAAAAAAAGGTTCGTTTGCATTATGACGGACCTGAAACAGTTGTACCAGGCAGTGCAACAGATTTCCACTGAGATGGAGGGGATCAAGCTACGAGTGGATGCCATCCAAGCTTCTGGCGTATCTCAGTTACAGCAGTTGGCTCAACACACAGCCTCTCAGGTGGAGGGCATACAGAGGCAGGTGAGTGGCGCCCCTGTGGGTCGGCCTCTGGAGCCAAAAGTCAGCTTACCTGAACCCTTCCGAGGTAAGAGGTCAGATTTTTTCCGATTTCAAAAGGACTGTCTTTTGTATTTCCGGCTACGGCCGTTTTCCTCCGGTTCGGAGGTACAGAGAGTTGGGATTATTATTACTTTATTGAGAGATGATCCCCTCATCTGGGCACATTCGTTACCAGCCGACTCAGCTTGCTTACTAACTGTAGAGGCGTTTTTCTCCATAATGGGGTTACTGTATGACGACCCAGACAGGGTACGCACGGCTGAGTATAACCTACGACGTTTGGTACAAGGGGATCACGCTATAGAGAAATATTACACAGAGTTTCGTAGGTGGGCAGCAGAAGTACACTGGAATGACCCCGCTCTACTTAGTCAGTTTGAGACAGGGCTCTCGGACCAGGTTAAAGACCATCTAGTTTCTCACCCTGTTCCGGGAGATCTAGATGAGGCCATGCAGCTGGCAATTAGAGTTGGACGGCGCCTCCGGGAGCGTGGAGACAAGAGTCCTGGGGGGCTAGCCCTCCTCAATTCTCTGTTTTTAGAGAGGACCCGGGGGACCAACCCATGCAGATTGGGGCCACTGTGCGAAGTGCTAGACCCAAGAGTGAAGGGTCCCGCACAGTACGCTGTTTTGTGTGTGGAGGGATGGGACATGTAGCAAGGGTATGCCCCTCCAGAGAATGGTTCGCCAAGGAGAGTAATAACCCCAGGTCTATTGAGGGTAAAGGGAGAAAACCTACCAAGGAGGGAGGTGTGCATATTTCCTGTACTCAGACTGCCGGGTTGACCCTTGATGGATGGGTAAATGGGCAGAAGTGCCGGATTTTGGTTGATTGTGGTTCGGCAGTCAACCTTATTGACTCAGAGTTTTGCGAGCAATTAAGGGTGAGTCCTTTGGTCTTGAAGTCTCAGATACCAGTGTGGGCTATTGATAAGACCCCTCTACAGCAAGCTGTCATCTCCAAACAGGTGGAGGGTCTGGAGTTTATTGTGGGTGGCCACAGGGAAGAGATTGACTTGTTCTTGTTGTCTAAGTTACCAGCACAAGTAGTGTTGGGGTGGCCCTGGCTGAAGCAGCATAACCCTATTATCAACTGGGAGACCGAGTCAGTAGTTTCTTGGGGGCAGGGGTGTAATGGTCGATGTCTGCCCATATCCGTTATGTCTTTGTCTATAGACAATTTGCCTCAAGAAATATGTGAGTTCAGGGAGGTCTTTGAGGAAAGGGCAGCCAAGACATTACCACCACATCGCACCTATGATTGCTCGATTAAATTTATACCAAATGCAGTGCTACCCAAGACACGGTTGTACAATCTCACTATTCTGGAGAGGGAGGCGCTCAAAGAGTATATTGAGGGGAGTCTAGAGGTGGGGCATATTCGCCCATCTAAGTCCCCAGTGGCAGTGGGGTTTTTCTTTGTAAAGAAGAAAGATGGAGGGTTGCGCCCTTGTTTGGATTTTAGGGAGCTTAACAAAATCACGGTGCAGAATCCCTATCCCATCCCGTTGATCTCGGATCTATTCAGCCAGATTACGGGAGCTCGCTGGTTTAGTAAAATAGATTTATGTGGGGCGTATAACTTGCTGAGAATCAAGAAGGGGGATGAGTGGAAAACAGCGTTTAACACACCCCTAGGACACTTTGAGAGTCTTGTGATGCCTTTCGGTCTAACCAATGCGCCCGCGTTTTTTCAGAATTTTATTCAACATTAAATTTTATTAAAGATTTTTCCAAGGGTTGTACAAAAGGGAGGGGGAGGGAGGAGAGGGAAGGAAAAGTCGGGGAAACAATGGGAAAGAAAAAGGGCAAAAATATAGGGGAACAGGGAAAAGGAACAGGGAGAGGGGGAGGCGGACTCTGACGCAGCAGAGTTACAATGAACAATGCATTACAGTTAATCAGGTAACTGAAGAAGTAAGGGTAACAAAAGCCACAACAAATTGTAATAGCAAAACAGAAAAAGCAGTGATCTTCAATATTAAAGCACTAGTTGAAACTATACGAGAACCAGAAAAGCGGGTAGCAGGAAAGAACGTATGAAGTAGGTAGGCTCACAAGGGTGAGGAGGGAAAAAGGACACGAAAATCTGAGGAGTAATAGAACATGTTCCACAGTAGCCAAGTCTGGTGGTGAAGTCGGTCATCAGGGCGAAGCATCGCCAGCATATCCTCCATGGTACGGATATGGAGGAACTCTTTTAGCCAGGAAAGGAGTGTGGGGGGGGACTGGGACTTCCACAGCCTCGGGATGACTGAACGAGCAGCTACCAACATAAACCCCAATAACTTGCGAATGGGTTTTCGAAACTTGCGAGAAAAAAGGGAAAGAAGAAGAGGGGCTGGATCATCTTCCAAAACAACACCCGTCACTTGACGAATAACCCCTCTCACGCCATCCCAATAAGGGCAAAGAAGGGGACACCCCCACCAGATGTGAGTCATCGTGCCACGGTCGTTGAGACATCTCCAACACCTATCTGAGGTGGTTGGAAAGATGGCGTGGAGCAGAGTCGGGACCCTGTACCACCTAGAGAGGATCTTATAGTTGGTCTCCTGAGCCTTACAGGAGATAGAGAATTTATGACACATCTCGATGGCCGATGACCACACACCCGGCGAGAATGTCACCCCCAGCTCCCTCTCCCACCCCCCGACAAAGGGTGGTAAGCCATCCTCCGGACTCTCCAACAGGGAGTTGTATAGCAGAGAGACCGTGTGTTCCGGCCGAGAAGCAGAGAGACAGAGGCGCTCTAAGGGCAGAAGTGGCCTATGAACATCTTGTGAACGCTTCAAGGAGAAGTAAAAATGGGACAGTTGGGAGCAGTGCCAATGGGCAGTCACTGAATCCGGTCTGGAGGCTAAAGCCAACAAGTCCGAGCGAGGAAGGAGAGCGGAGGCAGAAGTAACATGCGTGAGCCGAAGGAGAGGGTGGGTAGGGGGGCGACCCAGAAAAGAAGAGCTAAACGCAGCTGGAAAGTCGGGGTTGCCCGAGACCGGAGTCAGAGGGCCATCATTCCGGAAAAGCAACCGCATACCACTATAAATTCGACACACCCCCATAGTTTGACTCAACGAACGGAAGCAGATAAGGTTTACAGTCTGTCCAATATTTCTTATGGAGCCAAGGGAGCGCCGTGAGCGGTATAGGGCTCAGAGACTCCTCCAAGGCAACCCAGAGCTTAGAGCAAGATGAGTGATGCCAATCAAGAATACGCGTGGCGACTGCCGCAAGGTAATACTTCGAGCAGTCAGGCACCGCCAGGCCTCCTTTCTTCTTAGACCGGGATAAAGTACTCCGAGCAATGCGATGGGGTTTAGAAGACCAGATAAACTTACAAAAAGCCTGTTTAACCGTTGCGAAAAAAGACGCCGGAAGTATACAGGGGACCGTTTGAAAAAGATACAATAGACGGGGGAGAACGTTCATTTTCAGTATGTTGATGCGCCCCAACCAGGAGAGGCCCTTAGTGTCCCAATGATCGAGATCAGTTCGCAGCGTGCGTAGAAGAGGAAGAAAGTTCAGTGAGTAGGTGTCTGAAAGGAAACTAGGAAGCTGAACTCCCAAATATCGTATCGACTTGTGAGACCATTGGAAGGGGAAAGAGGCGCGCAGAGAGCTAAGATCCGTCGCAGGCAAGGAAACATTAAGCGCAGAGCTTTTAGGGTGCATGCACACTACGTAACGCCGGGCGTGTATGAGAGCCGTACACGCCGGCGTTACAGCAGGGCTGCCGAACACTTCCCATTCACTTCAATGGGAGCGCTCGTAAACGCCGCTGTTACGAGCGCTCCCATTGAAGTGAATGGGAAGTGTTCGGCAGTCTGCTGTAATGCCGGCGTGTACGGCTCTCATACACGCCCGGCGTTACGTAGTGTGCATGCACCCTTAGAGAGATTTATTTTATAATTGCTATAAGAGCTGTAAAGTTCAATCTCTTTGAGAATAGAAGGAAGAGACGTAAGGGGCTGTGTGACAAAGAGGAGGACATCATCAGCGAATGCGGAAACCTTTAAGTGTAAGTCTCCTGCCCTCAGGCCATTAATATCAGGGTTCTTCCTAAGCGCCACCAAAAGATGTTCCATGACCAGGGCATATAATAGGGGGGACAGGGGGCAGCCCTGACGCGTACCATTATGGATAACAAAAGGAGAGGAGAGAGAGCCATTAACTCTAACCCGAGCCACAGGGAAGTTATAAAGAGCTCGGATGCGGGTGAGCATAGATGGGCCAAGTCCTAGTTGAAGAAGCGTGGCCTCTAAGAATCTCCTGTCCACCCTGTCGAAGGCCTTCTCCGCGTCCAGGGATAAAAGTAACATAGGTGTACGTGAACGCTGAGCATGACGGATGGCGGAGAAGGCCTTCAAGGTATTGTCACGAGCCTCCCTACAGGGGACAAAACCTACTTGATCTGGGTGAATAAGATCCCCCATGTGCGGGCTGAGTCGGTTGGCTATCAGTTTGGCGTATAATTTTGCATCGGTATTAAGAAGGGAGATGGGTCTATAGCTGGAACAGAGGGTATGATCCTTACCCTCCTTAGGTAAGACGGTAATGTGCGCTTGGAGAAAGGAGGAGGGGAAGGGCGTATCAGAAGAGACTGAGTTGAAAGCGCGTAAAAGAGGCAGGAGCAGCTCAGCCTTAAGAGCTTTATAAAACCGAGCCGTGTAGCCGTCAGGGCCGGGGCTCTTACCTCCCGGGAGAGCTGAGATACCCGCCTCCAATTCCTGTGCCATGAACGGGGCCTCAAGCAGAGCCGCGTCATCACGTGACAAGGACGGCAAAGCAGTTGCCTCCACATATTGCGCTAAAGTAGGAGTAGAAGGCGAAGAAGAGGGAGAAGAGCCGGGAGGAGGGAGATGATAGAGGGAACTATAATAATCCGAGAAAGCAGAGGCAATGTCAGATGTAATATGCGTAATGGCGCCCGACGGTTTCTTAACAGCCAAAACGTGGGAGGCAGCACGTCGATCACGTACAGCTCTCGCAAGAAGGCGCCCCGCCTTGTTTCCCCATTCATAAAAAGAACGCTGCCCCAGTTGACGCAATCTCTGCTGCCTGTGCTCGAGCATAGCTTTTATTTCCTGACGCGTGGTCGTTAGAGCGGCCAACGTCGACTGCTGAAGAGATCGTTTGTGCTGGGTCTCCAGAGACGCCAAATCAGACAGGAGCGAGCGAAGTCTAAGACCTGCCTCCCTCTTCAGGCGAGCCCCGTGTTTCATCAGGACCCCACGAAGCACACACTTCAGGGCCTCCCACTGGATAGGGGGAGAGGTGATATCGTGCGCGTGATCCTGAAGAAAGTGAGAGGTGGAGAGTTTCAGATCAGCTAAGCATTGAACATCAAGAAGCAGAGATTCGTTCAGTCTCCAGGTATTAGAACGAGGGCACGAGGACGGGGGGCGAAAAGAGCAAGAAACAGGAGCATGGTCAGAGAGGAAAGTCAAGTCGATTGCGGAAGCGGTCACGAACGAGAGGAGATCATGAGAGAGGAAAACATAATCAATCCTACTATACGAGTTATGCGGGGGAGAGAAAAAGGAATAGTCCCTGTCCAGAGGATGGAAGATGCGCCAGACGTCACACAAGAGCATAGAATTCAAGAATCTTCTAACCCTATTAATAGCTCCATACGAAAGCTGGGACCTGCCTGAGGAAGTATCCAATAAGGGGTTGAGGGCGAGATTAAAGTCCCCACACACAATCAAATGACCCTTAGCGAAATCTTGGAGGGCCGCTAGTGTAGACAAGAGAAAAGGGACCTGATCAGTATTAGGGGCATATATATTAGCAATAGTGTACATCACCCCAGAAATTTCGCAGATCAAAAATAAGTACCTGGCATTTACATCAGACAAAGAATCTAAGACTTTGATCGCTAAATTCTTATGAAAGAAGACAGCTACACCCCTGACCTTACCTTGTTGGCTACTACTGTGGAACCAAAGCGGAAAGTACCGATTCTTGATCACCGGAACACGTTCAGATAAAAAATGTGTCTCCTGGAGGCACAGAATCTGCACTTTGCGCTTATGGGCATCATACAGAATTTGCGAGCGTTTCTCCGGAACATTAAGACCTTTAACATTAAAGGACGACACAGAGATATCCGCCATCCTAAGGGGAAGAGGGGGGGAAGAACGGGAGACAGACCAACAGAGTAATGCAACCAGAGAAGGTCAAGAAGAACCACAAATAAAACAAAGGGGGGGGAGACAAACAAAAAGAAAAGGAAGAGGGCTTTGGGGTTGCCCTCAAAGGGAACTAAATGGGCCGGAACACAGGTCTCCAACAGGCCCCGCTCTGCAGGGACCAAACTATGTGGGGACGAAGAAGACAAGACGCAAGCCAAAGTGTAGTAGAAAGAAAGCAAGCAAAAGGAGGAGAGAGATATAGGCGAAGGAAAGTCAAGAGTCAGAAAAGAAAAAAGAACAGAACAATCCAGAGCAGAAGTACTCCGGCTCCGACACATGAAATTTGCAGCAGAGCCTATACAACAATAAACACGGTGCAATAACATTACTAGAGACCTGAAAAAACAAGAACATGGGCAAAAACAGTCACATCGGAATCGCAACATAACTGCAGAACAACCAAGGAACAGAAATGCAAAAGCGTCCTGTCAGTGAGGAGGAAGACCGCAAGCATAGGTCACCGAGGCAACAACCGTGCCGAAGAGGACCGCCGTCCGCGCTGAGAGTTCTGGGAGCGGGGTGGATCCACTGGGCGATGGTCAGCCGCGTCCCATTGTAAGCGAGGAGGACCAGTGTGATTAGGATCAGCCAAAAGTGAAGACCAGTCCGGCAACTGTAGAGGCGGAAGATTCAGGACACGGAGGAAGGTCGGCAGATCAGCCGGATGAGCCAGAGAAAGGATACGGTCCCGATGGCGAACCTGGAGAGCGAAAGGGAAGCCCCAGCGGTATGGTATCTTACGTTCCTGTAGGATGGATAGAAGAGGCTTCAAGGCAGAGCGTTGACGCAGGGTAAATCTAGAAAGATCCGGGAAAATAGACAAATCGTGGCCTTCAAAGGGCACAGTGCGGCTGTTGCGGACCTTCTGCATAATCTCCTCTTTGACAGCATAAAAGTGGATCCTGCATATCACATCTCGGGGTTTAGAGTCATCAGAGCTGCGAGGGCGTAGCGCCCGATGAGCCCGGTCCATTTCAATGTGAGAGTCAAGCGGGCACCCAAGAAGAGAATTAAATAATCCAGTGAGTGTAGAGGCCAGGTCAGCCGCTTGAACAGACTCAGGGAGGCCGCGTATACGTATATTGTTGCGGCGATTACGATTTTCAATGTCATCCATATGGGAGATTAAGGTGCGCAATTGAGAAGAGTGAGCATCAGAATCCTGTTGCAGACCATCAATAGAGGAGGCAGCTGTAGATTTAAAGTCCTCCAGGGCCTGTACCCGCTGTTGCAGGTCCGAAATGTCAGATTTCACAACACGCAGATCGTGGCGCCAGGCGCGCTTAAGGTCAGAAGCAAGACTGTCCATGTCCCTCCTACTCAGGGCTAGCAGAGCTTGCAGCTCAGGGTGTTTCTGTAAAGTAAGAGCGGCTTCATCAGGGGGGGGGGAGATGTGAGACAAAAGAAGGGGCATCCGCCCGCAAGGCTGCAGTGGTAGGAGCAGGTCGGGAGGGCCTCTTACACGTTTCAGGAGGCCAAAAATCTTCATCAGAGGAGGCATCCTCAGAGGGTGACTGAGGGCTCTGCTGAGCAGGATGTGGAGTATGGAGGAAGGATTTTTTGTGCGGGGGGCTAGCACCCCAGTCCGCAGTGTCCAGGGGGCCAGCATGTGGGGGGGGTGACCTGCCTCAGTTGAGGGGGGGGTATGTAGGAGAGACCCAGGGGTGCCTGCAGCCACCTCACCCTGGGCGGGTAATGAAGACATTGCCAAGGATTCTGCTCCCTGCTGGGAGACAGTTGGGGAAATGGCCACATCCAGGGCTGCACTCCCCTTAGATGAGGAGGCATGATGCTGCGGTACCTGAGGGAGTCCCGATGTCATAGCCGAGGGATCCGGGCGTGCAGGAGCTGACAGTCGTGGGTCCGGAGCGAGGAGAGAGCTGCCGCCATATTCCAGGCCTTGGTGCGCAGGGAGGGAGGAGGAGGAAGAAGATGGCGGCCCGCCAGCACTACAGGCCGCAGAGTCCAGGGTCCCACGCCGTTCGCTGCGGGGGGCGAAGAAGTCCGGGATGGAGCTCTCCGTATGCACGGAGGTAAGAGGAGTCTCCCGATGCCTCTGGGAGCGAGTTTTGCCCATTTTAATCGGTATTGCACTGCAGAATGTCGGAGCCTGAAGCGGAGCTCGGATCACAGGCGTCCGCTCGCGTGCATGCCTAGCCACGCCCCCTTCAGAATTTTATTAATGATGTACTAAGTGCCGTCATAGGGAGGGGGGTTGTGGTCTATCTGGACGATATACTCATTTACACCCCGGATTTGGAGACTCATTGGGAGAGAGTGAGAGAGGTTTTAGTTCTCCTGAGGGTTAACCAATTAAGTGCTAAGCTGGAGAAATGTGTGTTTGCGGTCAATAAATTATGTTTCCTTGGCTATATCCTATCAGAAAAGGGATTCGAGATGGATCCTGAGAAGGTCAGGGCAGTTTTGGAGTGGCCGCGACCCGAGAACCTAAAGGCGGTCCAACAGTTCTTGGGATTCTCCAACTATTATCGCCAGTTTATTAAGGGATTTTCTGAGGTTGTGAAACCTATCTCGGACTTGACAAAGAAGGGGGCTGACTGTGCTAAGTGGTCGCCAGAGGCGCTAGCCGCGTTTGAAGAATTGAAGAAGCGATTCTCATCCGCTCCCATTTTGAGACAGCCGGATGAGAGGTTGGCCTTCCGAGTGGAGGTGGATGCCTCCTCGGTGGGGGTGGGAGCAGTACTTTCTCAGGAGTTCGAGGAGGGTACGCATCCCTGTGCCTTCTTTTCTAAGAAATTCTCTGCCTCTGAACGGAATTATGACATCGGAGATAGGGAACTACTGGCAATAAAACTAGCGTTCGAACATTGGCGTCATTTCCTGGAGGGGGCCAGAAGGCCAGTCCAGGTATTTACTGACCACAAGAATTTGGTTTATCTTGGGTTGGCGAAGAGATTAAATGCACGGCAGGCCAGATGGGCTCTATTTTTTGCGCGGTTCCACTTTACCGTGACTTATGTGCCGGGTTCGAAGAATGTTAAGGCTGATGCTTTATCCCGGTATATGTCGACTGAGGAGGAACGAGAGGCGCCTGCCACTATTCTTGGGGATGGAGTGGTGGTAGCAGTATTGGGCGCGAAATTGGAGAAGGCCTTGATCGAAGCGCAACACGCTGCACCTTCCAAGATACCTAGAAACAAGCTGTTTGTCCCAACTACTCTCCGACAAAGTCTCCTGAGGGAGTGTCATGAGTCGGTTCTTGCTGGTCACCCGGGGGTTTCTGAGACCATGAGATTGGTGTCTAGGAATTTTTGGTGGCCAGGGTGGAGTAAGGATGTCTTGCAGTTTGTTCAAAATTGTTCGGTCTGTGCAAGAGCCAAGGCGTCGCATACCCGTCCCCACGGTCTTCTACATCCATTGGAACCTCCTAAGGCACCTTGGACTCATCTGTCTATGGATTTCATCACGGGCCTTCCGGTGTCTAAGGGTTTCACGGTCATTTGGGTAGTCGTTGACCGCTTCACGAAAATGTGCCATTTGATCCCGTTTTCCAGGCTGCCATGTGCCAAGACACTATCAGAGGCGTTTATTAAAGAAATTGTAAGGTTGCATGGTCTTCCTGAGGAGATCGTTTCGGACAGGGGTCCGCAATTTGTGGCTAAATTCTGGCGGGCTTTTTGCAGCAGGTTGGGAGTTACACTGTCGTTTTCCTCCGGGTTTCACCCGGAGTCTAACGGACAAACAGAGAGGAAGAATCAGGATGTGGAACAGTTTTTGAGGTGTTTTGTTCGAGAGAACCAGAATAATTGGGCTGACTTTCTCCCCCTGGCAGAATTTTCCCTAAACAACCATGATTCCAACGCCACAGGTACCACACCTTTTTTTCGCTCCGGTGGTAGACATCCTGTTTTCGGAGTATTTTCTTCCATTTCTTCCCCAGTTCCGGAGGAGGAGCTATTTTCTAAAAAGCTGCAAGGGGTATGGTCCCGTATCCGAGAGAATCTGGTGCGGGCGTCGCACCAGGCTAAGGTCCAGGCGGATAGGAAGAGAGGAGAGTTGCAGTTCTTCCCTGGTGAGATGGTTTGGATGTCCACCAAGAATATCAGGTTGAAGGTTCCTAGCAAGAAGCTGGGTCCCAGGTTTGTGGGTCCTTTTAAGATCGTCAAGATGGTAAATGAAGTGGCGGCGCAGCTGCAACTACCTAAAAGGTGTAAGATAAACCGGGTGTTCCATGTCTCCTTGTTAAAGAAGGCCAAGAAGGGAACGTCTCCGGTTAAGGTTCCACCAGTTTCTGAGTCCGGGGAGTATGAGATATCCCGAGTTCTGGATAGCAAATATGTTCGGGGGAAGCTACGGTATCTGGTGGCATGGAAGGGATACGGTCCTGAGGATAATTCTTGGGTTCTGGAGTCGGATATGTCAGCCCCCAGACTCGTGGAGAAATTCCACAAGGAGTTCCCGAAGAAGGATGCTCCTAGAGAATCCGGAGTCTTCTCCTTGAGGGGAGGATCCTGTTAGGAGTATTTAGGTTCATTGCTTTCTATTTTTCTTACCTGGGGAGTTTTTGGCTGCGCGGTGTTTGGGGTGGCATCCTGGCGCTGCGGGGTTGTCCTGTCGTGGGTATTGGTGCACACCTTCTGACTTGCACGCGCGCACTGCTGGTAGACAGCTTTATTTCCTGGTTGATTAGTCTGTCCTCCCATTTGCACCTGGGAGGAGTGGTCTCTACTCTGTATTTAAACCCATGCCTCCCATGGTTCTGTGCTGAGTGTCTCTTTTACAGTGCTAGGCCTTAGCAGGAGGAGTAGGTGGTGATCTGGGATAGAGGAAGTTCCGTGGTTGGTTTTTGGGAGGTTTGGGTGAACTAGTTGGAGTGTGAGTTTTCCCTTCTGTGTTCACCAATCCTACCTCTGTGTGTATTGACTGTGTGAGTGAATTGCCTTATCCTTTGATTTCTACTCAGTTTCCCTGTGTTTGTTTCCTAGTGTAAGGTTCCTTCCCATATTGGTTTGGGGGAATCCTTTCCCACATTTTTCCTGTGTGCTGCTTGTGTTGTTAGTCAGCGCACACCCTTGTCAGTCCCTGTCAGTAGCAGCTTCATTTGTTCGTTAGGGGTGACCCCCTTTAGTCTCCAGTCCCTAGAAATCTTATAGGGCATTCCGTCTCCCACTTCCCTCTAGGCCTACGGTATCAGTGAGAGAGGAGCCGTCGGGGTCAGGCTTAGCCTGAGTACAGCCGACCTACACCCGTGAGGCAGGGACCGGGATAGCTAGTGGGAGTAGTGCAGGGCGAGATTTCCTACTGCTATTCCTTAGCCCCGTTGCAGCTACCTGGACTGACATAACACTTTCAGCATATTCTATTGCAGGCTATTCTATGTCAATGTTAATGCCAGATTTTACAATGCATTAGTGTTGAAATGCATTGCATTAGTGAGCAGACCCCCTGGGGTCTAATAATTGCAAAAAAACAAATGGAAAAAAAAAAGTAAAAAATATTTTTAAAAAATGCAAAAGGAGCATGTTTTTATTTTTAGTATATATATATATATATATATATATATATATATATATATATATATTTATTTATTTATTTTAAATGCACTTGTACAATACACTGCAAGATTCAGGGCTTAATATCATTACTACAATGGCATGCCTGGAAATCTTCGCAAGACCCAAGGCCACCATGAAGTACTAGTAAGGCAATTGGGGAACAGAGAGTGCCCCTTCTCTCTCGGTGGAATTATCTCCAAATATGGACACTGCAAGTGAGTGTAAGCTGCATAGCATAGCTGGCACCTACCACATATAGAAAAAAGAAAAAGCACAGTACCTGAGTACATGCACAGGAGATAGCCCCTAAGTGTTCACCGATACTTTTTAGTCTTTTCCAATTCACATTGAAACTTTTTTCAAATCAATCAATTCCCTTCAGATTTCCTATATTTGGGAGGTGAAACTTAAAGAGGACCTTTCACATCCTCAGACACATGCGGTGTAATACACTGCTAGAAAGCTGACAGTTCGCTGAATTCAGGGCACTATCGGCTTTTCTGTTCTGTGCCCCCGCTGAAGAGCTATTGGTGCCGTTATCATAGCTCTTCAGTGTCAGAAGGGCGTTTCTGACAGTCTGTCAGAACATTTTTTAGTTTGACTCTAAAATTTATATCCAAACGCGGGGCACTACTATGGGCACGCATTTTGCACCAGCGCTAATTTTTTTATGGGCGTTTTTGAGCAAACTTTCATTCTCAATAACCACCCATGGCGGAGTCAAATTATATATTTCAAAAGATACATTGACGACCAATTATTCATTTGGGATGGTGACGATTCGACATTTACTACATTTAAAGATTATCTGAATAAAAATTCAATGGAGATAGAGTTGACTGGAAATTCTGCCAAAGATCAGATTGATTTTTTGGATTTAACACTCACCTCTAAAGACAATCGAGTTAAAACAAGTACACATTTTAAAAATGTCGATGTAGCATCTTTGCCCATCCAGGCTTTGGCGTCATCATCCGGTTGCCTGCTGCAGTGCAGGAGATGTGTTCAGCTGTGATTTCTTCTTTTGGGTTTGTTTTGGATTGTCTGAACACTGTCCTATTCCTTCACCTTGTTAATTGATTTCCCACCACACCCATCTCCTTCACCTTCATTTTTCTCTGCTCCCCTAATAGTTAAACTTAGTCTTGCCCTGTGATTGACAACCTACCTTCCTATCAGGTCCAGGGCGGGTTCTTCCTCCCTATTTATTCTTGGTTCACATTCACTGTGGTGCTTGCTATTGCCTTGTGTGTGTTGGCTTTTTCTCTTGCTGTTATTACTTATATTCTGATTCTTGACCTCTGGCTTTCCCTATTGACTATTCTTTTGAATTCCGATTTTGACACTTCATTGCTCGACTGTTACTGACCACTGGCTAGCTGATCTCCCTTGTTGTTGTTTGTATTGTCTGCATTTTGTGTATCACGTATGTAGGAAGAGTTTTGTCGTTCAGTTATCGCCTATTACCTAGAATAGGACCGGCAAGCAGGAAGGGACAGTGGAGGGTTTCAGACCAGGGCTCACTGTCTCTTGTGCCCCCTTCTCCCCAGGATTCATCTACAGCACTGGGGAACTGGTGTCTGGCACTTCCCTAACAGAATAGCAAGCCAAATTTATTTTCCCCACTCCTACTCCGTACTGCATGGCTTCTATTTAAGACCTTGCATCTCGGATGCAGGGTTTAGCAGGTTTGGTGTCTGAGCTGGCTAATCAGGTACACACCCTCACTCAGAATCAAGCAGAAGCTGCTGCAACACCACCTACTGTCATTTCCCTTCCCAGGGTTAAAATGTTACTCCTGGATCGTTTTTCTGGGGACCGAGGGAAATTTGAGACATTTCGGGAGTCATGTCAGTTATTCTTTCGTGTCAACCCTCATGCATCTCAGTCTCAGATGGTGGGGGTGGTCATCTCTCTCTTACAGGGGGATCCACAGACTTGGGCCCTTAAACTTCCCCCCTGGGGCAGAGGAGTGGACAGATTTGGAAAAAATGTTCAAATCTTTGGGGCTATTTATGCTGAGCCTAACCAAACTGGACTTGCTGAGTCACAACTCCTTACTCTTCGGCAGGGTAAACACTCCGCTGAACTTTATTGCTCTGAGTTTCGAAGTTTAGGATAACAACTAGTTGGTGTGATGCAGCTTTGAAGGCTCTCTTTAAATAGGGTCTCAATGGCTCAGTTAAGGAGGTTTAGGTAGGTCACCCTGACAGCCTGGCTGTCCGCATTGACCGGAGACTCCAGGACAGACGTAAAGAGAGGGTAGAGTCTGAATCTGTTAAGCCTTCTGTCTACTACTCTCTTTCTATTAAAAATTCTGTTTCTCCTCCTGTCGGCGCTGGAGACGAGCCTATGCAATTGAGAGCGCTGGATACCAAGGCTAGACAGGAATATCGTCACCAGATTAATCTCTGCTTGTATTGTGGTAAACCAGGTCATTTAATCCGAAACTGTCCCGTCAAATCATGCACACCAGTGGAAAACTTCAGGGCCTGAGTGGTAATCGGGAGAACCACTCAGGCAACCAGGCATCTTCCGAATATTTTCATAAATTGCTGTTACCTGTGTCTCTGTCCTTTGGGGACAGATCTGTTTCTGGGCAGGCCCTGGTAGATTCTGGGGCTGCCACTAACTTTGTTAAACTTTCGTTTATTTCTGCTTTGTGTCTTAGGCCTTTGGATACTCCCTTAGTGGTTACTGGAGCGGATTTTACTCCACTGGCCAGGGGTAAAATCCGTTTTAAAACCCCCTTGATCTCATTACAAGTGGGCTCAATACACACTGAGATCATAAGTTTCTTTGTAATGGAAAAATTGTCATCTGATATTATATTAGGACTTCCCTGGTTAACCCTACTTTCAATTGGCCCACAAAAGAATTGGTAAAGTGGGGGAATTAATGCTCTTCTCATTGCATAACTTTGTATACCTCCGATTGTCTCAGTGAGGAGACGGTTATTCCTGGATTCTTGTCTGAGATTTATGGTGTTTTTAATCCTAAATCAGCTGAGGTTTTACCCCCACATAGACCTTATGACTGTGCGATTGAACTCCTTCCTGATTCTTTTTTTTTTTCAACTGTAATTTTTATTGAAAGATTTTTAACATACACAAAAAAAATGTCTCTCCCCATTTTTTGTTTTTCACATTTTGTCACCTTAAAATCACAAACTTAAATGTATTTTTATTGAGATTTGAAGTGATATACCAACACAAAGTAGCAGATTATAATGAAGTGGAACGAAAATAAAACATGGTTTTCAAAATTTTAATCAAATAAAAATCTGACAAATGTGGCATGCAAAATTATTCAGCCCCCCTGTACTCTGATACACCTAAATAAAATCCAGTGCAATTAATTGCCCTCAGAAGTCACTTAATTAGTTAATAGAGTCCAGCTGTGTGCAATTTAGTCTCAGTATAAATAAACCTGTTCTGTGAAGGCCTCAGTGGTTAGTTTGAGAACACTAGTGAACAAACAGCATCATGAAGACCAAGGAACTCATCAGACAGGTCAGTGATAACGTTGTGGAGAAGTTTAAAGCAGAGTTAGGTTATAAAAACATATCCCAAACTTTGAGCATCCCAAGGAGCACTGTTCAAGCCATCATCAAAAAATGGAAAAAGTATTCTACAACTACAAAACCTACTAAGACATGGCTGTACCCCTAAACCGACAGATCGAGCAGGGAGAGTGCAGGTCAGAGAGGCATCCAAGTGGCCCATGATGTCTTTCAACTCCTCCATTCACGGCCTTCTGGGACTCCCCCGAAGGCTTTATACTGCTCTCTCTCTGTTGGTTTTGTGTTATGTTTGTTCAATTCTTGTGTTGCACTGTGTGTCTTTATGTATTTGTCTGTTTTATTTTTCCATTGTAAAATCTTCACTAAAAAAAAATATATCTATAATACATAGTCTAGGAGTCTTATTTTTACACGTGTATTTTTACACTTGTAGGGAGCCTTCACATGGAGTTACGGTGCGTTCATTCTGATCGTATAAACATGTTCAGAATGAGCGCGTAAAAAGCAGCTCCCATTGACTTGAATGGGAGCCGGCATGCATGCTCTCCCCATTAAAATCAATGGGAGGCTTTTTTTCCCTATGCTTTCAATGTATTACGCGCGTATCACATTGAAAGCAATAGGGGAAAAAGCCTCCCATTGATTTCAATGGGGAGCGCACGTATGCCGGCTCCCATTCAAGTCAATGGGAGCTGCTTTTTACACTCTCATTCTGAACGTGTTTTTATGATCAGAATGAGTGCAGCGTTACATCGTGTTCACAAGCGTTTACTCCGTGTGAAGGCTCCCTAAGTCGTGTACTCCACAAGTCTGGCATTTACGGAAGAGTGACAAGAAGAAAACCATTGCAGAAAGAAAGACATACCGTATTTTTTGAACTATAAGACGCACTAAGGTTTTAGAGGAGGAAAATAGGGGAAAAAAATTTGGAAGCAAAAAAATTTGCAAACTATTTAATAACATAATAATATAATATTTCACCAATGTGTATGTGTTTGTTTTATATGTATTCTAGGGATATTAGGGTGATTTGAACTCTCTCTCTCTCTCTCTCTCTATAGTATTGCAGTCTATGGGAGATGCTCAATATTACTATTGAGGCTGATCGGAGGGAGGCTCCCGCGTGGCACAGTAACAGGTCATCCGCTCTTGCAGAGCGTTTGCCATAGCTATCGGGTCTCCTGTACAGCGGAGACTCGGTAGCTATGGCAACCGCTCTGCAGGAGTGGCCGCCATCTTTAAGACCACCCCACCCGGTTCTCTATTCTTCACATGTCTTCAGAGCCCCCTACGCCCCCCCCCCCCCGCCTCTCTAGACTAGTATTGTAGAGATGCAGGGAATAGGCGGGGCTTGGTGCGGCTGGAGAGTGTGGGCGGGTACTGGGAGGGGAGATGCACTCACGTCTCCCCGCCCACACTCTCCAGCCGCACCAAGCCCCGCCTATTCCCTGCATCTCTACAATACTAGTCTAGAGAGGCGGGGGCGCAGGGCGCTCTGAAGCCACATGAAGGACAGAGGACCGGACCAGCAGAGGGCAGCAGCAGCAGGTAAGTCGAGTGAAGTTCACGAGTAGATAGATATTACTGTACATAGACAAGTCAATGTACAGTAGTATCTATCTACTCGTGAACTGGCCTCGTCGACCTCACAGCAGCGCAGCACACAGTGATTCACCTGCTGCATTCGGACTATAAGATGCACCCCCATTTTCCTCCCATATTTGGAGGGAAAAAAGTGTGTCTTATAGTCCGAAAAATACGGTAAGTAGTGGTGTTTGCAGTTTGCCACAAGTTGTATAGGGGACATAGCAAACATGTGGAAGAAGGTGGTTTGGTCACGAAACCAAAGTTGAACTTTTTGGCATAAATGCAAAGCTCTATGTGTGGTGGAAAAGTAACACTGCTCATCACCCTGAACACACCATCCCCACTGTGAAACATGATGGTGGCAGCATCATGCTGTGGAGATGCTTTTCTTCAGAAAGGACACAGAAGCTGGTCAGAGTTGATAGGAAGATAGATGAGGCTAAAAAAAAAGGGCAATCCTGTAAGAAAACCTGTTGGAGGCTGCAAAAGGCTTGAGACTGGGAACGAGATTCACCTTCCAGCAAAACAATGACCCTAAAAATACAGCCAGCGCTACAGTGGAATGGTTTAGCTCAAAGAATATTCATATGTTAGAATGGCCCAGTTAAAGTACAGACCTAAATCCCATTGAAAATTGCTGTTCACAGACGCTCTCCATCCAAACTGGCTGAGCTTGAGCTATTTTGCAAAGAAGAATGGGGGAGGGGGCTGAATATTTTTGCACGTCACACCTTCCAGATTTTTATTTGACTAAAACTTTGAACATGGGAAGAATATGCAAATCTGACTTCCATGATGTAATTAGGAAGCCAGTGCCTCAAGAATGCACACTAATAGAGGGCGCTCACTGAGAATGTGCAAGTCTATCTTCCATGATGTAATTAGGAAGACAGAGCCTCAGTCAAGCAAACCAATAGAGGGCGCTCCCTTTAACATCATGCCGACCTTCTTGGAGGCCTTTGTTTGCAATAATGTTGGGATTTTACCAGGTAGTCTCTCAGCCAAGGACAGCTGTTTGAATGTTATTGCATCTCGTCAGCTTGGCGCAGAGAGGATTGACCTGGCAGAGGTGAGAGGTTTAGACAGGGTTGAGGGGATATCGTCACTCCATAGGGAGAGACGACCATTTAGGTGTGTGGAGTCTTATTAAGCCATGAGCGCTCCACTGTGCAAAGGAACATGGGAAGAATATGCAAATCTGACTTCCATGATGACTTCCATTGCATATTCTTCCCATGTTCCTTTGCACAGTGGAGCGCTCATGGCTTAATAAGACTCCACACACCTAAATGGTGGTCTCTCCGTAAGAAGTGACGATATCCCCTCAACCTTAAAATTTTGAAAACAATGTAACCTTTTCGTTCCACTCCACAATTATTGGCTACTTTGTGTTGGTCTATCACTTAAAATCGCAATTAAGTTTGTGGTGACAAAACATAAAAAAGTTCTTTTACAAGCCACTCTACATACCAATCCATTTCACTGGATTTCAGGTGCTGACTTACCATTCAACATATTTACATATTCATTACCACAAATAACACCAATGTACAGTGTTGGCCAAAAGTATTGGCACCCCTGCAATTCTGTCAGATAATACTCATTTGCTTCCAGAAATTTATTGCAATCACAAATTCTTTGGTATTATTATCTTCATTTAATTTGTCTTCAATGGAAAACCACAAAAAGAATTGTCAAAAAGCCAAATTGGATATAATTCCACACCAAACATAAAAAGGGGGTGGACAAAAGTATTGGCACTGTTTGAAAAATCGTGTGATGCTTCTCTAATTTGTGTAATTAACAGCACCTGTTATTTACCTGAGGCACCTAACAGGTGGTGGCAATAACTAAATCACACTTGCAGCCAGTTGAAATGGATTAAAGTTGACTCAACCTGTGTCCTTGTGTGTACCACATTGAGCATGGAGAAAAGAAAGAAGACCAAAGAACTGTCTGAGGACTTGAGAAGCAAAATTGTGAGGAAGCATGAGCAATCTCAAGGCTACAAGTCCATCTCCATAGACCTGAATGTTCCTGTGTCTACCGTGCGGAGTGTCATCAAGAAGTTTAAAGCCCATGGCACTGTGGCTAACCTCCCTAGATGTGGACGGAAAAGAAAAATTGATGAGAGATTTCAACGTAAGATTGTGGATGGTGGATAAAGAACCTCGACTAACATCCAAACAAGTTCAAGCTGCCCTGCAGTCCGAGGGTACAACAGTTTCAACGCATATTATCCATCGGCGTCTGAATGAAAAGGGACTGTATGGTAGGATACCCAGGAAGACCCCACTTCTTACCCAGAGACATAAAAAAGCCAGGCTGGAGTTTGCCAAAACGTTTTGGAAGAATGTTCTCTGGTCAGATGAGACAAAAGTAGAGCTTTTTGGGAAACGGCATCAACATAGAGTTTACAGGAAAAAAAAAGAGGCCTTCAAAGAAAAGAACACGGTCCCTATAGTCAAACATGGCGGAGGTTCCCTGATGTTTTGGGGTTGCTTTGCTGCCTCTGGCACTGGACTCCTTGACCATGTGCATGGCATTATGAAGTCTGAAGACTAGCAACAAATTTTTCAGCATAATGTAGGGCCCAGTGTGAGAAAGCTGGGTCTCCCTCAGAGGTCATGGGTCTTCCAGCAGGACAATGACCCAAAACCCACTTCAAAAAGCACTAGAAAATGGATTGAGAGAAAGCACTGGAGACTTCTAAAGTGGCCAGCAATGACTCCAGACCTGAATCCCATAGAACAGCTGTGGAGAGATCTCAGAATGGCAGTTTGGAGAAGGCACCCTTCACATCTCAGGGACCTGGAGCAGTTTGCCAAAGAAGAATGGTCTAAAATTCCAGCAGAGCATTGTAAGAAACTCATTGATGGTTACCAGAAGTGGTTGTTCGCAGTTATTTTGTCTAAAGGTTGTGCTACCAAGTATTAGGCTGAGGGTGCCAATACTTTTGTCCGGCCCATTTTTGGAGTTTTGTGTAAAATGATCAATGATATGACTTTTTTTTCATTCTCTTTTGTGTTTTTTCATTGCAAGCAAAATAAATGAAGATATTAATACCAAAGAGTTTGTGCTTGCAATCATTTTCTGGAAGAACAGGAGTATTATCTGACAGAATTGCAGGGGTGCCAATACTTTTGGCCAACACTGTACATATCATTTACCACAAATATCTACACCTAACACCTAACTTCTCTTCCAGAAGTTCTGATCATATAACTTACTTCTTCTTCCAAGAAGTCAATGAATGTTACATAACAGACAATGAATGCACTTTCAAGTGCCATGAACTATGTGCCTGTCTTGTATTATGGTGTATCCTCTTAAGAAAGCTATTTGCTAAAAAAGACAGTTTGGTGAGGACATTTCAGTGGAATATTTCACTAAAGCTGTCCATACATATCATGGGCAAATTGTTTTAAACTGCCTATTTTTGCAGGATTGGTTCAAGGGGTTGTCCATGATTAAAAAAAACAAACAAACTTGAAATTAGGCCAGGGGAGGTAAAAAAAAAATAAAAAATTAAACTTACCTGTCCCCAGTGTCCTGGTGCCTCCCAGCGTGGTCCAGTCCTGCCTCTGGGATGTTTTCTTCCGGCAGAAGTCCCCGCAGTATGTGACCACAGGAAAGGAAACGGGACATCACTAACTGAGACGTTCCTGGGTCTTTTCCTTAGGCTGCTGATTGTCTGTTGAGGTCAATTAATGGTCTAAGGAAAGGAATCTGGGTTGTCACAGCCAGCAAGGACTTCTGCTGTAAGAAGACATTGGAGCAGCAGGACCGATTCATACTGGGAGACTCCTGAGCACCAGGGACTAGTGAGCAGGTTTTTGTTTGTTTGGTTTTTTTCACTTCCACTAGCCTAAATTTAAAAAAAAATTGTCCTGGACAACCTCTTAAAGCTAAGACCTAATGCAGAAAATCAATACCAAAAAATTTGCGGACAAGACCGCGGAGGAAACACATCACGATTTTTTTCTGCAGCGTTTTTCCCAGAAAGTCTTTCTGTCTCTATTATACCTATACAGAAAATGCCAGCATTTCTTTAGATATTATTGCTTTGATATTAAATGTAACAGTTTTTGAAATCACATTTTTTCAGCTGCAGATTTTTTTTCTAGAATGTATGGATGGGATTAGCCAGAATCCTATCCTCTATACAAGGTTCTGTGAAATGCAGCATTTTTGCTGTGGCATTTTCACTGCTTCCAAAATGCTGCTTATTCGCAATGTGGGGCCTCGATTTTAAGGTTTTATTCACAAATAGGTCTTATGCACACAACAGTAACATTTTTGATGGAACTAATAGGTTTTGAAAACCTCATTAAAATAATTACTTATAACAGCTGTATTGCATCCATTCCTTTTTTTCGTTTTTGATGGCCGGTCTCATCTGTTTTGCATCAGTTTTTAACTGTCAGAAAAAAAAAAAAGGATTAAATTATTTTCTTTTATGTAGATTGTGAGCCCCACATAGAGCTCACAATGTACTTTTTTTTCCATATATATAAATATATATATATATATATATATATATATATATATATATATATGAATATGGCATATTCATGAATATGAATGAATATATATATATATATATATATATATATATATATATATATATATGAATATACAGTATATATGAATATAGGAATATGAATATAGGAATATGAGATGGAAACCCATGCAAATACGGGGAGAACATACAAACTCCTTGCAGATGGTTTTTTGCCCTTGGCGGGATTTGAACACCAGGACTCCAGTGCTGCAGTGCTAACCACTGAGCCACTGTGTGGCCCCTGAATTAAATTCATTTTTGACCGAACCCATTGATTTATTTGTAACTGATGTAAAATGGTCATCAGTCCATTTTACATCAGTTAAAAATAGATCCATTAGCCTAGATTTGCACGAAAGGGTTGCAAAATGGCAGTGAAAAACATCTTGCGCATGATGGGACGTTCATTTTCACTGATCCCCCATTCATTTCAGTGTATAGAAGGATCCGTGAAAACAGCCAAAAATAGGACATGACCTGTATTTTGGCAGTCCGTGAGAACAGACCATCAAAATAACAGTCATGTAAATAGCCCTGGTCACTAACAGTGCTGCCCTGTGATGTCCATTAATATGAATATAGCTTTACTGGACGCAATCCTACTCATTTGCAGGTTTTATGCAGTTCATGTTTGGAAAACGCATTTTTAAAAAATGCCTCTACTTTTTAAGGTCTCTGATCTATGAAAAATGGAAAGCACACAGATCCCTGTGATTTTTACAGACCCATAGACGTTGATGAGTGTCCATGGTCTACAAAACACACCAAAATAGATCATATCTCTGTTCTTTTGCCATGGACTGTTGATAGAAAAGAGAATGTCTACACTCACCCATTAAAATCAATGGGTGCCCATGCAGTCCATGTTTAACACAAACATGACACGGACATGTGAATAAGTATGGGGTGGGAGGAGACCCAACCCTCTGCTAACATACCAACATCACGTGTTGGGGAAACAAAAATTTGGCATGATGGATTTTAATATACCCAATCATTTGCTCCCACAGGGTATAAGCCATTGCCGGAACATAAAAACACATGCATATATGTATATGAGAAAGTCAGGAAGAATATTCTTGGCATTTGGCCAACAGCTATCTAAGGAACATGGACAACTTTTGATGTTCTATCTGTCTCTATCTCCTAATCTTTCTGATATGCACCGTGTATTATAAAAGATAGATGGTGATGAAATGCCTACTTGGAAGGGCGTAAGGGACCCACAAACGATATTCTACAAAGGCCCAGATTACACTCAGTCTGCCCTTGTTTTTAATATATATCAACTGAGCAGTGGAAATAAACTTTCTTTAGTAGTTTTCCTGAAAGCGAGACATGCACTACTGCCTTAAAGAAGGAGAACAGCCCGGGGTGAACTTTTGAAAGAGAGTGTCACTTCACAGTGCCGTCTCTGCAAATGGAAGTGAGAGGGAAGTGTTGGCAGTCACCCAGAAGACGTCTGAAGTTTCTACAAACAGTAGGAATTGTAATCAAGGCCTGTTACATCTTTACACCAGGAGCCCCTAATTGCATCTAAAGAGGTACCTGAACTAATCAGAGTGCTTATGTCCTTATTACCATGTAAATTGGGTCTCACCATGGAAAATGTTTCTAGGTTTGGTATAATTTGACCTCAGAGCTAAATCAACCATTTTAAGGCTCGGGAGGGGCAACGAGAAAGGAAAGAGAAAACAAGTGTCTGATTAGAGGCTCATCTTCCCTTACCCAGAAACCTACTGAATCGCAGAGATTACAAACATATGTATCTTGTGTAGTTGCTTAGTGTAGTTTTTCTCACAACAGGGGGGTTGGGAGATGGGTCAATGTGATGTCCCAGACAAAGTGTCATTATTTGTCTTTCTTTACATTTGCATGTCCTTGTGTAACTGTGTATCCCACACAAACATCGAAATGTATCTATCTATCTATCTATCTATCTATCTATCTATCTATCTATCTATCTATCTATCTATCTCCTATTTGCATCTCCTATCTATCTATCTATCTATCTATCTATCTCCTATTTGCATCTCCTATCTATCTATCTATCTATCTATCTATCTATCTATCTATCTATCTATCTATCTATCTATTTGCATCTCCTATCTATCTATCTATCTATCTATCTATCTCATATTTACATCTCCTATCTATCTATCTATCTATCTATCTATCTATCTATCTATCTATCTATCTATCTATCTATCTATCTATCTATGTTCTATTTACATCTATCTATCTATCTATCTCCTATCTATCTATCTATCTATCTATCTGTCTATCTGTCTATTTTGTGTACTTTTTGAGAATATCATCAAATAGTGATTTTGTAATGTGATTTACCATGTTTTAAAACTATAAAATTACAATAGAAAATGATAAGCTTTATCATATACAGCATACTCGTTTTGTAACCTATGTAAGCAGATGGCTGGTCAGGTAATGGAGGGGGTGTACATCTCACCCAGACTACTCAGGTGGGTGAGATAAGAAAACTCCAGAAGAAATGTTTGTTCTCAGCAGACAACTTTCTTCTGTTGAGCATTTTGGTAAATGCTCAGTACTGGGCTGGATTTTTAGGAATGGCAGGTAGGATTGGTAGTGGGACCTGTCATTCCACCCCCCTCCAGTCTACACTTTGGAGATGTTTCGGCAGAGACTCAGCTGCAGAGAGTCTCCTCGTCAAGGGAGCTTAAGAAGCCAGCTCCAGCAGCAACACTTTGGCAGAGTTTGGCTGGAGAGCCAAACAGAGAGGTCATATTTTTTGGAGCTGTGTCCTGAGTGATTCTACTGGCTTTTTGGATTTCTGTTATTCTAGGTGAGGTAACCTATTCTATGTTTAGTTAGAGCCTAGCCGGGCAGGTATTTATTTTTGCATTGTTTCCTTTTGTTGCTGCACTACCTTTTTGAGTGAAAATAGAACTCTACCTTTGTTTTGGACTAAAAGAAACTGGACTTGTGTGTCTTTGCCACCCCACCTAGCAACCCCAGACCCTGACACCTTCTAACATGGCTACTATTTGCCAGTATGTGCAATCACAGGACTTCAGCTATATCTCCACAGTCTGTAGTCTATATTTAGTTTGAGGATAACAGACTGCTAAAACAGCAGACTATCGTTTTAGGATAGATAAATATAAGACTTTGAGCACATGCTTATTTCATTACTAGAGATTCCCCTAATACAAATTATACCATCCATATATTAAATGAGTTGTCCACCTTTTTAATACTGATGACCTAGCATTAGAATAGGCCATCAGCAGTCGTCAGGCTTACCTGCCATTCGGTGTGCACTGCTGCCAGGACCACACCCACAGTGAGATGACTTCAGCCTTCTGGGACATTCTGAGAATTGGCATTTTTTAAATACAACAGATAGCAAAAGATATTTTACTCACCGATCCCCTCTCCTGTCTGCCCTCCGGGAGAAATAAGAAGCGGGAGGGGCCGGGGAGCAGACAGGTAAGTAGTGACCTGCAGCCTAAATGTCAGAGACTAGTAGAACAGGAAGTAGCAGAACTGGGTCAGGGCTCCGCTTCTCCATGGCTCTGTGGTCCAGTTGTACTTTTAACTACCAGATCTGCTACATCGGGGAGAACTAGGTGCATCTCACCCCTGGGCACACGCGTATCACCCACAGGTATCAAAGGACCCAGGATATACCAAGAGAACAATCCACCAAACTCTAATATTCCACCTTCACCAATGGGATTGTAGGGTTCATAAATTTTTGTTGCTTGTGTCAAATTATGACACTCCCATCGGTATCGCCACCAGTCATTGTTTTTCCACTGCTCAGTGATCCAGTATTTTAATTATTTTTCTCACAAAAGTCATGCCTTTTTGCTTCCCCTAGACAGCAATAACACTAGTCCAAGAACACGGACAAAAAAGTTCCAGCATCCAATAGCAACAAAATATGTACCCAAAATATTAAATAATAACTTTTAATGATGCATGATAAAAAAAGTAACACAGAGTTATAAGAGATATCCCAGTTCCATACAGCCTACGCATTTCAGGGCGTGCTGCCCCTTACTCATTGCAGTAACACTAGACCTGCACTTCTTTATTGGTGAGTTGTTTACGTCTACAATATCTCCCTTTGCTGGCTGTTTTTCCTCAGTCATACTATTCCTGGTTTTCTCATGACACTGTCACAAAAGAAAACCCCACAAGGTAGCCATGGCTATTGTAGCACTGATGACCATGCTTCATTTGAGGTAGATAAAATAACTTGATTTTCCCATTCTAATGTAAAGTCACACTGAAACCAATCCACAATACATTTACTTAATTATAAGAGATAAGATAAGATAATCCTTTAATAGTCCCACAGTGGGGAAATTTCAGCATGTTACAGCAGCATAGTAATACAGATACAGGATAATAACACAGTAATATATTACAGACGTAGGCACACATATGCTGAGAATGGAAGATATACTAGGAGTCCATAGCAGCTAAGGAACAGAAGAGAAAGAAGGAAGACTTCATAATCATAATCATTAGTTTTCTGTGCGGAATGATCTTCGCTTGGTCTGATGCAGATTATACAGCCTGGTCGCGGTTGGAAGGGCCACGTGTCTATCAAAGCTCCACTCATGAAAGGGCAAATGTTTGTAATAAAGTTCCTATTCTATAATATGCACCCTATTTATAGGTGTCTTTGAAATTTTTTTCCCTAAAAAACGAAGGAATACGTTGCTGCTATATTGAATGCCACTAGGTTATGCACTATTGAGATCAGGATTTTGTGTATTACACAGATGGAAAATTGATTTTGGCAGAAACCATAAAATGCTTTAATACTACTGCAGAAATGAGAATTTGCCTAGTATTCTGCTGAATGATGGCAGCTCATTGTGGTTGATGAGGAGTTCCAGGCCACAGGATCTTATGTGATCAGCTCATCAAGAAGGAACCTATGTAGTAAAGAGTAGTCCAACCAACCAACCAACCAGCCAAACATTTTAACCATTACAAAAACTCAACCTTTCCCCTCACATGGTGTACCTCCATACAAGCCACCAGACTGATTTAGCAACTTGGAACAAATTGTTCTTCACAATGGTACCATGTAATATCCCATGTGATACACTGGGAAGCTGTAAAGAAATTCCAGAACAGAGTGAAACTAGAATAACACTGCAATTTCCCAATACAGGCTTTGTATTACAACATTGACTGTGCCGCCAAATTTATATAGTCATTGCTACGTTTTAACACCTTAATGAAAACGCAAACCTTCAAAAAGAATTAGTTGACACAACACATTCTATCACCCGTAACATTGTTATTTTTCCATATAGGCCTGCCCCAGACGAAGGCAGGCGTGCCGAAACGTGTGTGTCGGGTGCGAGCCGGCGGTTTCCTCTATTGCCCCTCTACTTCTACTTACGTGGTTTATATCATGGGTAAGCTGTACTTCCATTCATTAATATGATAGACCTGCTTTGTAACCTCTGCTGCCGTTTATTAAGTCTTTTACTATCTACTTTGTGGCCATCTTTTCTTGTCTAAAAGTACTCAATGCTTACATACTTTTAGCTTAATTGTGTGTTTGCCTTATTGCACTTTGCACTATATATACTTTAGGATACATTTGGCCTCCTTTTGGTAGCATTTGTATAATCTGGCCTTATGCTTTAGCTTACCTTGCTGGTCCATGTGGTATATATATATATATATATATATATATATATATATATATATATATATATATATATATATATATATATATTCTGTTTACCACTTACGTGTACCTACATCTAATAACTATCCTGGGCAGTATTGGACTCTTCGCTGTGCTCTTTTTTTGTACATTTACTTGTGTGTTACTCACATCATCTATTTTGTATAACTTTTTAATGTGATACTATTAAAGTTTGTATATTCTTATTACGAGTATTGGTCTATTTTTGACCTCACTATTTTGAGTGTCTGTATACCTATTTCTTTGTTTTGTACCTTTTTTCAGGGCCAGATTTATTTTTATTTATATGATTTTGGGGAATGTCTGATGTTTGATGACATTTTTTTCAAACATTTTGTGAGGCTATGACTTTCAAGGTATGGGAAAAATATTTTTATAAGTTTGTAGGTCGGATATTTATAGACAAGAGAGTACCTAATGTGTATTTCTTTTACTTTATTTATTTTTATATCTGATTTGGGGAAAAGGGTTTGATCAAAAATTTTTTTAAAATTTATAATAATTTTTTTTAACTTTGATTTTTAGACCCCCTACAGTTCTTGAATCAGGGAATCTGAGCACTGCTTACAGCAGCCCAGTGGCAGAACTACCAGGAATCACAAATAAAATAAAAGGCTGTTTTAGATGATCTCTATCCTATGCACTTAGTGCCCAGTTCTTTGCCTTTGCTGCCTGATTTTTCTGGTCTGTTGTACAGTCCACTACACTACTACACTACTATTTAGTTGAGTAGTCATTAGAAACATGGACAAGATGGTTATTATTTCCAGTTTTGACACCATGATAGCCATGACAGTTGCCATATCTAAATTTTTGTACTGAAGCTTTTTTATATTTATTTTTAAAGATTACCTGTATATGTGTGTCAAACTAAATGAAACAAAGTAGATTTCTGAATGCAGGAACATGATCTGAAAAGCCTCAATAATGTTCTCTGATCATGCTATAATAATATCAGTAAGAAGAATAATGAAGACTATTCACAACTGCTTTTTATTATGAAGCTCCATAGAGTGTTTAACCGTTTTCTATCTCTTCCAGGTACTGTTGTAGAACAGATGGTTTATAAAGGACCATATCCAGCATTCAGCAGGGCCATCTCCTATAAGGAACAAATATAAAGTAATCAATAAAAATATGACATAAATGACAAACATGCAGAAAGATAGGACTTTAGAAGCAAAAGATGGATCAATTTAAAATGTAAATAGAAAAAAAAAGAAGAAATGTACAAAAAAAAATTACAATTAAATATACCCAAACTACTATTCTACACATATCATACTTATAGTATTTGTCTTCTCTTTTGTTGTTCCTGCTGGTGAATGGGCAAAAAAGTGATATACATGATGACAGATTTGTCATCTAAAGTATTACTTATTGCATCCACTGTCCTCCTAACTTCAGTCCTAACATGGCAAGTGATGGGAAAAAAAAATCAGTTTCTCAGCACTTATATCTTTGTGTCAGGTTTTCCATCCATCATTATTGAAGACTGGGCAAATATTTATATTCAGCCATGAAATTGTCCCTTCTGTAAGCTTAGACTAGTGGGTAAAAGTTGCAATCTCAATTGTAATCTGAAAGTCATGGAGACATGTATTACTACATCCTCAAGACATCAGCACAGATAAGTACATCTTCTGAGGGCAGGGAACACTGCTGGTAAGACCACTGTTGGCCTGTCTAGTATACTTTGAAGAGGTGGCTCCAATGGGGGTTTAGAGTATTAGGCAAGGCATGGAGAAGAAGTCCCCTGACTGGACAATCGCATCAAAGCGGTCCTTTCACCACCTCCAACAAGGTCAACTCTTTACATCATTTAATAGGCGCTGCTCCACTGATTCTGGCTTAGTTGGAATTTTTTTCTCTAGTCCCCACCATACTGTTATTTTGGTGTCTGATATGCTATTTATTTAAATTGGAGATGGCCAGGGCCTGCTGAGCCATGATAACGATCGAGGAAAGTCTGGTGTCCCGACTACTATACTTTTCAGTTATGGGAAGGGGCCCAGCATTATATGATGTATGTACATGCCACTGGGCCCCTTTCCAAAAGAAACCTGCCCAGGGGAGGTTAATAAAAGTAACAAACACGAATACTCACCTATCCTGGTGTTTGAGATTTTACTCACTTCCGCTTAATATATTCTGGGGCATTAGGAGACATCAATGTACAGTGAAGAAAATAATTATTTCATCCCTTGCTGATTTTGTAAGTTTGTCCACTGACAAAGACTTGAAAAGTCTATAATTTTAAGGGCAGGTTAATTTTAACAGTGATAACAATAAAATCCAGAAAATCACATTGTATATAAATTGTATAAATATATTAGCATTTTACATAAAGAAATAAGTGTTTGATCCCCTACCAACCATTAAGGGTCCATTCACACGGAGGAAGATGGTGCTTTATTTGGCGCTGAAAAAAAACAACCTCCCATTGACTTCAGTGGTTGCCGTTAGCTTTTTTTTTCCACTAGCTGAATTTTTGGTCAGCGGAAAATACCGCTAGTGGAAAAAAAAAGCTAGCAGAACCCGTTGAAATCAATGGGAGGTTTTTTTTCAGTGTGGAAAATTCCACACCAAATTCCTCACCATTTTTCCTCCATGTGAATGGACCCTAAGAGTTCTGGCTCCTACAGACCAGTTAGGCGCTCCTAATCAACTAGTTACCTGCATTAAATACAGCTGTCTTATATTGTCACCTGTATAAAAGACTCCTGTCCCTCTACAACATGGGTAATACAAAGAGTTTTCTAAGGATGTCAGGATCAAGTATTTAGATCTGCACAAGGCTGGAATGGGCTACAAAACGATAAGTAAGACCCTGGGTGAGAAGGAGACAACTGTTGGTGCAATAATAAGAAAATGGAAGAAATACAAAATAACTGTCAATTGACATTGATCTGGGGTTCCATGCAAAATCTCACCTCTTGGGTGTCCTTGATCATGAGGAAGGTGAGAGAACAGCCTAAAACTACACAAGGGGAACTTGTTAATGATCTCAATGCAGCTTGGACCACAGTCACCAAGAAAACCATTGGTACATTACGCTGTAATAGATTAAAATCCTGCAGTGCCCGCAAGGTCCCCCTGCTCAAGAAAGCCCATGTGCAGGCCCGTCTGAAGTTTGCCAGTGAACACCTGGAGAATTCTGTGAGTGAAAAGGAGAAGGTGCTGCAGTCAGATGGGACAAAAATTGAGCTGTTTGGCATTAACTCAACTTGCTGTGTTTGGAGGAAGAGAAATGCTGCCTAAGACCCAAAGAACACCATCCCCACTGTCAAGCATGGAGGTGGAAACATTATGTTTTGGGGAAGTTTCTCTGCTAAGGGCATAGGGCTACTTCACCGCATTAATGGGAAAATGGATGGAGCCTTGTACTGTAAAATCCTGAGTGACAACCTACTGCCCTCTGCCAGGAAATTAGCAATGGGTCGTGGCTGGGTCTTCTAGCAGGACAATGACCCAAAACATACAGCCAAGGTAACAAATGAGTGGCTCAAAAAGAAGTACATTATGGTCATGAAGTGGCCTAGCCAGACCTTAATCCCATAGAAAACTTATGGAGGGAGCTGAAACTCTGAGTTGCCAAGCGACAGCCTCAAAATCTTAAAGGGGTATTCCCATGACGCTTGTTCACTAACCTGCAGGCTGTTGTGCTCTCTTCACTTCCTGCTTTTCTCGGCACATAGGTGGGCGGGGTTTCACTTGCACAGGATTGGTTACCACAGTGTGAAGCTGATGTAGCAGAGCTGGATTTGAGTCAGTTTGCATTACATACAGAGGTAACAGACTCCTTATCTCAGCCCTTATCAGCCAAATTCAATTAAACCGACTGATAAGAGCTCAGAAATCCCGGAGCTCTCTGAGAAGCTCCACTATTTAAAAGACACAAACAGCTCAGAGCTGCTCCCAGCCCCTCCCCCCTCTGAGAGCAGGCAGCTACATCACTTGACAAATGAGCAGATAATCCCAAGGGCCATAGAAACGAGTGTAAACAATGAAGTGAATAAATTAAGATAGCGGCCAAACAAAGCAGTTTTGATAAAGCTATGCATTAAGGAAAAGTCTTAAATCCACATAAACTAGCAGTATAGATAGGATGCTTGTGATGGGACAACCCCTTTAATGATTTAGAGATGATCTGTAAAAAGGAGTGGACCAAAATTCCTCCTGACATGTGCGCAAACCTCATCATCAATTATAAAAACCGTCTGACTGCTGTGCACACCAACAAGGGTTTTGCCACCAACTATTAAGTCTTGTTTGCCAGAGGGATCAAATACTTATTTCTCTCTGCAAAATGTGAATAAATTTATAAAATTTAAACAATGTGATTTTCTGGATTTTATTTTTAATATTCTATCTTTCACTATTAAAATTAACCTACTCTTAAAATTATAGACTGTTTATGTCTTTGTCAGTGGGCAAACCTCAGCAAGGGATCAATGAATTATTTCCTTCATTGTATAATAATAGCACTGTAACATGCCTGATGACAGAACTCACAAATATTTGTTGAAATTAATTTCATGGCACTTTTCTGAAGTTGCTCGAGGCTTTCAGAACATATTTGGAAGCATATTATACTGTGTGGGGCCACTCTGGGGAGCATATTATACTGTGTGGGACCACAGTGGAGCATATTATACTGTGTATGGGGGTTCTAGGGAGCAAATTATACTGTGTGGGTCCATTTAACCATTATACTGTGGGAATGAGGACTTTGTGGAGCATTATACTATGGGGGGCACTCTGGGGAACATATTATACTGTGTGGGGCCACTGTGGAACAATATACTGTGTGGGGCCATATGGTGCTCTCAAAAATACCATGGTTCCTACAAACACTTGATGTTTCCCAGAGCCTTTAGCTCCCTGTATTGTTAACATGGTAGGCTCACCATATTCTTGATAGCCGGAGTTGTGAGTACTATAGTTGTATCCCTTTGAAGTACCTGAGATACTGCTGCTGTACCAATAACCATCACAAACAAGAATACACTGTAGGAAGGGGGCAACTTTGACAGGGGTCAACAAGACTTTAGTTCCACCACTGATTACTGCTGTGGGTTTGACCCCAGCTTCCAACTTTTTCAGTACAAGAATTAAAAGTTGGCCAACCACGGTGAAAGCATCATTACTACTGGTACTACTGTTCGTATCTATTTCATACTGTCAGTTACTTGGGGGATTCCTTCTACTTAACTGGCTACACTCATTGTATAGACAAAAGTAAACCTCGTCCTTTCATTTTTAATTTCCTGGCTCATGTGCACTAGCATGGGAGGGGGAAAAACATGGCTGCCACAGAGAAGAATATATAGTTTTTTCTAATCTATTTTTAATGTCTTGTAATTATGATATAAGAGAAAGCAAGATCAAATAAATATTTACTATGTTATATTTGTATGGATTCTGGGTTTAGCGGTCATATAAACTACAAGTTAAAGAGAACCTGTCAGGTGGATTTGGGACTGTAAACCATGCACAGGTCCTTATGAGCAAGGGGTTTAGTGTTCCAAATCACCTTGTTTTAAAGCCATCCATACCCACATTTAATAAAAACAGAGATCTTTATAGTTACCTAGAGATTAGTCCAATGAATCTCTCCGGATTCATCTCTGGTACTCCCAGCACCTGTGCAGTTCTTTAGTGAAGCTGAGGCCATACATCCTGGTTTCACTGTGCAAGTACAGGAGATATGGGGCATGTGCACTGTAGCCAAGGTGTACTACTCTGTCTTCAGTGAAGAACTGTCCTGGCATGAAGAATACAGCCGCAGGGCGAGTAGAAAGCATATTTATTTTTATGTATGGTTTTACAACAAGGGGATTTGGGACAGTAAAGCCCCAGTACCTATGGGTGGCTTAATGACCCAAGTCACCCTGATAGGTTCCCTTTAAACATAATAATAGAGAGGTGAATATGCCTTTAAGAGGCTTATGCCTCTTGAGTAGGACCTTTTCTTCACCTTCCCCAACTTAAGTTCTTTGCACCCTTTAATAGGCATCTCTGCGCTGATTCTGATGCACATGGATTTTTTTCTCTACTCCCCCCTTCCCCACCATTCCTGGGCAATCAGTGCAGTTAGCTAGATAATTAGACTTTCTATTGTCAAGTGGGTTTTGTCAGACAGGAGCAGACAAGCAAGTGTAAGTCTGAGCTCTCTGACAGTATCTACCTCTGAATGCATCGTGTCAGAGCTCTGATTCATGCCCCCTTGTCTGCTCCGCCCACCTGACAGTTTCAGAGGCTACAACAAAGCTAACTGCACTGATTACTCAGGAACAGTAGGGACTAGAGTCAAAATTCCAACTGCTTAAGAATTATTGGTATAGCGCCTATTAAATGATACAAAGAACTGCAGTTGGAGAAAAGCCCATAAATTAGGATCCCATCTCCTGCCCTCCGTGTGCCAGAATCTGAAATCTACCCAAGCTAGAAGTTGGGATATATTTGAGCTATAATTTTCACCAGTTTCTGACATAAATTGTAGTAATTTTATCAGGCAGATTAGGTTATGCCTCTCCTAACCACAAACCTGATACACCAATTGTTTAATAGTATGCCAAAATTTGTGACTTTTACCATACATTTGATGCCAGAAACAGGTGTAAAATGTAAAAAATAAATTGCAACCATAGTCTGAATTAAATCCAGCAGTACTTATGAAAGTGATTTTTTTCTCTAGCTCTGCAAATATACTGATATTTTTCATGTTCTAATATTCAGAAAACATGTAAATCAGTTTCATCAATGTACTATAACAATATAATCTATTCTTCCTGGGAAAGTGTCTTATTTATTCCAAAATTATATTCTTCTATCTGTAGAAATAACTACTCTCCCTGCAGACATAGCATAATGAAAGCACGCTGACAATATTGTATACCTACTATTTCCATACTTACAATAAGGTCATAAAATTTCTCTCCCATCGCTTCTTCGTAAAAACGCTGGTATTGCTGATATTCTTGGCTATTTCTTTGCAGTTTCCTCTGTTTTTTATTCAGGCTTTCTATAATTAGCATAGACATTTCTTTACCCTTCTTACTCATCTGAGTGGCCAGAAATCTCTTCACATTGGATACTGCAAGCAAATCATTGCTAACCTGTCAAAGAAGAGATAAACACTCAAAAATATCTTTGTAAATCCTAACACATAATAACACAGATCACAATTGTTCTCAAAAGAAGAGGTGGCATATTTGTCATAGTATGCATTGGTCTGCGAGTTCATGGTAAATCCTGAGCGATTTCATTCTGTAGTAAAATGCTTTCTCAACCGCTCCCTTGTTGAGAGTCAGATCAATTGCATAGAAGATATATTGCATCTTTATGTAAAATAGGAAACTGCTAAAGAGGCCTAACACAAATAAAAAAATAATGTCAAGGGCTACACGGTGGCTCAGTGGTTAGCACTGCAGCCTTGCAGTGCTGGAGTTCTGGTGTTGAAATCCTGCCAAGGGTAAAAAAACATCTGCAAGGAGTTTGTATGTTCTCCCCGTGTTTGCATGGATTTCCATCCCATATTCCAAAAAAGACATAATGATAGGGAAAAATGTACATTGTGAGCTCTATGTGGGGCTCACAATCTACATTTAACAAAAAAAAAAAAATCTAATGTCCTGCACTAAACAAAACTATTATATCCCCTTGTAGAAAGCATATGAACAACACAGAAAAAACGTGAAAAAGTGTTATGTGTTTTGCCATGTACATGTTTGACCAAGGTATGAGCTTTGCATGACATATATATATGTGTGGCTCACTGTGTTGGCAGTATACATAGAGATCAATCA
Source organism: Leptodactylus fuscus (assembly GCF_031893055.1). Taxonomy (NCBI): domain Eukaryota; kingdom Metazoa; phylum Chordata; class Amphibia; order Anura; family Leptodactylidae; genus Leptodactylus; species Leptodactylus fuscus. Next base: position 139,721,791 of record NC_134266.1, on the reverse strand, counting down.
GTACAACTTATCCATAGAGGCAGCTGTATGGATGTGCTTCAGTGCGATTGGACACAGGCTGTCCCTTCCACATAGTTCCATTCCCTGACAAAATGTCAGTGAAATACTTATTATAGAAAATAAAATTATATATATATATATATATATATATATATATATATATATATTTCCCTATCGTCCTCAACAGCGGCACAATGTGGGGTATTTCTGCCCCTGTGTGCTGGTAGGACAGGCGGATATTTAATTAGCCAATAAGATGCGTGGCAGGCCCTATAAGAGGGCACAAGAACCTCCCCTCTGCGTGTTTTTTTCTGTCCTGTGTGGACAGAGGACAGGTGAGAGGACTTGTGTCCTCTTACAGGGCTCAGCCAGCTGAGCTTGATGTTTTTGTTCAAAAGTCACCCTCTTTCCTAGGGAAAGAGGGTGCTGGTTAGCCTGCGTTGGCTCATTTATCCACTAATCCTCCTTCTCCTCTCCCCCTCCTTCCCTCCCCCCTCCTTCTTACCCTTGCAGCGGTGAGCGCTGATCTTCAGGGCCGTCCCTTTACCACGCCACTGCTTCCATGGTACGGCGGGTCCGCGCGGCAGCCGGAACTACTGTGTACGGCTGCATTCGCGGCGGCCGCATTTTGCTTGCGCTCACTTCCGGTTTTGACCGGAAGTTCGCGGCGCGGCGGCCGCGGCCGGCTCTATGTTCCTCCAGGCTCCACTGCTATACTCGGAGCCCTAGCGGAGGAGGGGGTGAGTGTTCCCCTGGCAAGGGTATTGCTGGGGAGGGGAGATAAATTCCTCTGATTAACCCCTGTCTGGGGTAGTGATGGGAGCGATTGGCTCCTCCCATTTCCGGCCGGCCAGGTTAAAGGGGCGCCCTGGAGAAGGTACCAGCCTCGGATCACGGTCTGGGAGTTTACTCCCCCGTCTTTCTGGTCCCCAAAGCCACCGGGGGCTGGAGAATGATAATAGACCTGAGGTACCTCAACCAGTTTATCAGAAAGAGGTAATTTCGAATGGAGACCGTGGATTCCGTGGCTGTTTTTCTTCAACCAGGAGAGGTGATGGTTACCCTCGACTTGAAGGACGCTTACCTACATGTCCCTATTGCTCGTTCCCACAGGAAGTTTCTCAGGATTGCCGTCTCTATGGCAGGCCACAGGGAGCACTATCAATTCACAGCTCTGCCATTCGGCATCACATCCGCCGCATTGGTATTCACCAAGGTGATCGCTCCGGTCGCTGCGACCCTCAGACTTCAGGGTCTTTTCTTCGTCCCTTATCTAGACGACTGGCTACTGAAAGCTCAGTCTCCTGCTGCTCTCCTCCAGCAGCTCAACCTTGCCACCAACTTCCTACAAGAATTAGGATGGATTATCAATTGGGAGAAGTCCGAAGTCGTTCCATCCACCCGAAGGAAATTCCTCGGCTTTCTAGTGGATTTAGAAGCGATGCAGATCTTCCTCTCCAGTCCAAGAAAAGAAAGAATCCAAGCCAGTGCACGATTCCTATTGCGCACTCGGCAGGTAACCATCCGCACCGCTATAAGAGTTCTGGGCCTGATGTCATCCTCGGCCAGGGCGGTCCCTTGGGCTTTATGGCATTTGCGTCCCCTACAGATGGAAGTGTTGAGAACCTGGAACAGGTCTCCACGGGGATTGCACAAGAAGATCTGCCTTTTTCCCGCTACCCGTCTTTCCCTCAGATGGTGGATACACCTGAAAGACGGAAGGTCCACGGTCCCGACAGTGTGGACCCTGTTGACAACAGATGCATCCCAGTGGGGATGGGGAGCCCATTGTCAAGACAAAACTGTACAAGGACGATGGAGATGTCCGGAGCTGGGGTCATCCAATCTCAAGGAACTCAGAGCAGTGTACCTGGCCCTAGTACACTTTGCCCCGGAATTGAAAGGCAAGTCAGTCAAGATCCGGTCAGACAATTCGACGGTAGTTGTTTATATAAACAAACAAGGGGGCACCAGGTCACCAACCTTGCTGAGAGAGACGAATCTCATATTCACCTGGGCGGAGAAGAATCTGGTCCAGTTATCCGCTGTTCACATAAAGGGCTCCCTGAACATAGTAGCGGATCAGCTGAGTCGGGGTATTACCGTATCAGGAGAATGGTCTCTCAAACCAGACATATTTCAACAGATCGTCCTGAGATGGGGTCTCCCGGAGGTCGATCTTATGGCTATCCGACTCAATGCCAAGGTAGGAACCTTCTGCTCCCTGTACCAGGAGGACAATCCCTTGGCAGTGGATGCCCTGTCCATCCCATGGAGGTTCAGGCTGTTTTACATATTCCCTCCAATTCCAATCATACCGAAGGTATTGATAAAAATAAGACAGGACCAAGCCACGGGAATAGCCATAATCCCGTTCTGGCCAAAAAGGGCTTGGTTTGCTCAGCTCATACAAATGAGTCAGGGCATATATTGGAGGCTTCCCCCACTCCCAGACCTGGTAACCCAAGGAGAGCTGAGATGCCAGGATCTGAGGAGACTCAACCTGACAGCCTGGAGGTTGACCAGTCCTTATTGAGAAATAGAGGACTGTCACAAGCCGTCTTGAAGACCCTATCCAGCGCCAGGGCAGATTCGACTAACAAGAACTACCGTCGAATAAGTAACATCTTTAATGCCTGGTGTCTGCAGCATCAAGTGGACTCCACCGATCCCCCTACTGAGGCGATCCTGGACTTCCTTCAAGACGGACTAGACAGAGGTCTTGCTGTGGCCACACTCAAAGTACACGTAGCGGCCCTGTCCGCCTATCTGGGGAGGCGTTTGTCTCAAGATTCCTTAGTGAGCACCTTTATTAAAGGGGCAACTAGGCTGAGACCGGTGGTAAACACCCCTGTCCACCAATGGGACCTTATTCCGGTCCTAAACGCTCTATGTGTTCATCCATTTGAACCTTTGGAGGAAATCTCCCTCAAGTCTCTAACCGGCAAGATGGCGCTACTATTGGCAGTAACAACTGCCAAACGGGTTGGTGAACTGCAAGCCTTGTCCGCTGAGGAGCCATATACCACCTTTTTTTCTGACCATGTGCAGCTTAGGTTCCTCCCGAGTTTTCGTCCCAAGGTTCCATCCGCTGTAAACAGAAACCAGATAATCTCCCTTCCGATATTTTTTCCCTTCCCTTCTTCTGCTGAAGAAGAAAGATGGCACAAACTGGATGTGGTCAGATGCCTACAGATTTACTTACAGCGCACTCGCCATTTTAGGCGAACTGAAAACCTGTTGGTCAGCTACACTGGGAGAAACAAGGGCGCCAAAGCCGCTAAAGCCACAATATCCCGGTGGGTTACCGAGACTATTAAAATCGCCTATACCACCCAGGTTTGTCGGCTCCAGCATTTCTTCATGCCCACTCAACCAGGGCAGTGTCCACCTCTCGGGCAGAAAAAAGTGCCTTGCCGGTGGATCAAATATGTGCAGCGGCCTCCTGGGCGTCAGAATCTACCTTCATCCGGCATTATCGCCTGAAGGACCAGGTGGCAGACTCCACTGCCTTTGCCCATACCGTTTTAAGTTCGGTTATGGGTTAATCCCACCCATCTTGGGGACCTGCTTGCTATATCCCCACATTGTGCCGCTGTTGAGGACGATAGGGAACGAGTGATTATGAAGATAATCTTGTTTCCCTTAGTCCCAACAGCGGCACAAGATTTCCCACCCTGGGAATCATATCTTATGTCTAAAGGCTGTATATAAATATTATGGAGGTACTTTTGTATTTACACGCAGAGGGGAGGTTCTTGTGCCCTCTTATAGGGCCTGCCACGCATCTTATTGGCTAATTAAATATCCGCCTGTCCTACCAGCACACAGGGGCAGAAATACCCCACATTGTGCTGCTGTTGGGACTAAGGGAAACAAGATTATCTTCATAATCACTCGATATATGCATATATACTTAGAAATGCGTTGGAAAGAGTTGTCATACAATCACATAACACCTTCAAAAAAGACATCCTACTTCAACTTGCCATGGATCCATGGATGATGTTTTGCTTACATTTGTGCCCAGGTGTCCATTGGAGGACCAGAACATTGGACACATAGACCGCTAAAACAGCAGACATGAACGGTTCCCAGAGGACCCCATTGACTATATTGGAAGTCACAAGGTGTCCATTGTTTTCAACTGAAACCACCAGATGCAAAAGTTGGTCTTGCTTATAAGTGATCACTGAGGTGAAGACTCAAAACTGGTCACTGTTTTGGTCTCTGCTTGGCACATGAGTAGGAAATACTTATGAAAATAAGGAAATAAATAGGACCGCTGATGTCTGCATAATCGTGAATTTCCAGCATTAGAATAGAATATTAATACCAATATTATTTACAAATATATCAATGGAAAATGTCTATTATGTAAGCGATTATAAAGAACTCTTACTTGTAGAGGAGGATATTCACCATCAAAATAATGTCCATCCCAAATTTCAACTGCAATACTTCCATAATTTTTAATGATTGATATTGTACTCTTCTTCAAGCTCTCTTCAATTGCTTCTTTCACAGAAGTCACTGATATAGACTGTAGAAATGCCTAACGTGTAAGATAATGGAAAGTTATTTGTGAAAACTGATGAGATTTTACAGGCAATACTTTAAAGGGGTTTTCAGGAGTTCTAAAAACTGATGGCTATTCTGAAGACAGGCTATCAATATTCAATCATAAACTCAAGCAGAACAACATAGACACAGTCCTGGTGGGCCATCTGCTGTTTTTTTTTTGTTTTTTTTTACACCAGCAGGTAAGAGACCCTATTTATTTACCGATCCCCAATCCTGCCCACAAGGGGGCCATAATGTGTTCCATAACACATCGCTGGGCTCTCAAGGCTGAAGGGGGAAGCAGAGGTGGCCGTAGGCAAGAGCAAGGTTTGGTAAGTAGGACCATGGCACTTAGGGCCCCTTCACACGGAGTTTACGCTCCGTGTATTCTGTCTACATTCGGTGTATTCTGTCCATTCTACAGGTGTAAAAATACACGTGTAAAATGTAGTTAGCCATTGAGATCAATGGCATGTTCGTATAACGCACGTCTTTTTGCGCGTGTGTAGACGAAATTCATCTCGTGAGGTTTACCTGGCAGTTTCATTTAGATTGAATATATCAGAAACGACACTGCTATTATTATACTCTGAAGTCACTTCAGACCCCAGAGTACAATGATTGGAGGCCCAGGGGAGATGATGAAACATAAATAACAGTGTTACAGAACTCTCTTGTGCTCCAAAGTGGATCTTTGGTCCTCTTGAATAATGTCATAGATGAGGTCTGTTACTGGGACTCAGTCACAAGGGTCACTAGGCATAAAAGATGTCGGCACAGCCCATGTGACCTGAGGCTCAATTACAGGCCTCAGCAGTCTGTCACATCATTCAAGACCCGAAGACCAGCATATGGGTCCAGGAGAGGTACTAAACATCGTAAGTTGTTTCCTCACCTCTCCTAAGCCTCCACTCATTTTACTATGGGTCTGAAGAGACCCCAGAGCATAATAATAGTTTGTGTGTTGTGAATCCCAAAAACTTAGCCTATAGCTATAGCTTTCACGATGTGTGCCCCAGGTGAAGAGCTAGCGGTGCCGGTACCGTAGCTCTTCACCATCAGAAGGGCGTTCCTGACAGTCAGTCAGGAACGCCCTTCCTCACAGCAGCGCCTATAGCGCTATACTGTGAGAGCGGGGAGGAATGCCTCCCCCAGTACTCGTCTATGGATGAGTACTATCAGGAGGGGAGGGAGACGTTCTTTCCCTGCTCTCACAGTACAGCGCTATAGTCTACGGTACCGACACCGATAGCTCTTCACCTGGGACACAGATATATAAAACCGCATGTGCCCCAAGTGATGAAAGGTCCTCTGTAAGGACACACAGACACTAAAGGACACAACATAATATCCCATTTAAATTAATGGAAATTGTAAACGCACACAGCTAGTGTCCTTGGCTAAAATCTTGCGTGGACATTAGCTACGGACACTAGCTGCCGGACACCTATGGTAGTGTGAACCTCGCCTAAGACCCTACATTGCAGAAAAACAGCTTTCCTGTTGCAGATTGTGGTGTGGTTTTTAGAGCCAAGGTCAAGAGTAGCAGGAAAAAAGAATAGGAAAAATAAAGTAAACACTTAGGGTAAGTTCACATGGGTTTTTTTGGATGGGAACCTGAGTCGGAGGCCGCCTCAGGTTCTGATCCAAAAACCGGGTAGCTGCGACTGAAAGCCGGTGCACTACACCGGCATCCAGCTGCGCACTCTGCTCTGGATTAGGCCCAATGAATGGAACTAGTCCGGAGGAGGGAGTTTCTTCAGGCCGAAGAATTAAAATCTTGCTTCTTTTACCGGGAGCCGGAAGAAACGGCTCCCAGAAAAAAGACCTGAGCGGTTCCCATTGATTTCAATGGGAGTCGTCTTTTTGGTCAGGGTTTTGTGGCTAATATGGCCTCACAACCCTGACCAAAAAACTCTATGTGAACTTACTCTTATACTTTTACCTTCTGTTAAATCCACTGATGACTTTGGCTTGAAAAACAGAGCAAAATCTTCAACAGAAAAAAGCAGCTTTTCTGCAACGCAGGGCCTTAGCCTTATGGACATTTTATCACAGTGACTTTCTTTTTTATGTTTCTGTTAATGTTGCTGTATTATGACTCATAATAATACAGGGAATCAAGCTGTAGCACTTTATTAGTAATATACACTCACCGGCCACTTTATTAGGTACACCTGTCCAACTGCTCGTTAACACTTAATTTCTAATCAGCCAATCACATGGCGGCAACTCAGTGCATTTAGGCATGTAGACATGGTCAAGACAATCTCCTGCAGTTCAAACCGAGCATCAGTATGGGGAAGAAAGGTGATTTGAGTGCCTTTGAACGTGGCATGGTTGTTGGTGCCAGAAGGGCTGGTCTGAGTATTTCAGAAACTGCTGATCTACTGGGATTTTCACGCACAACCATCTCTAGGGTTTACAGAGAATGGTCCGAAAAAGAAAAAACATCCAGTGAGCGGCAGTTCTGTGGGCGGAAATGCGTTGTTGATGCCAGAGGTCAGAGGAGAATGGCCAGACTGGTTCGAGCTGATAGAAAGGCAACAGTGACTCAAATAGCCACCCGTTACAACCAAGTTAGCCAGAAGAGCATCTCTGAACGCACAGTACGTCGAACTTTGAGGCAGATGGGCTACAGCAGCAGAAGACCACACCGGGTGCCACTCCTTTCAGCTAAGAACAGGAAACTGAGGCTACAATTTGCACAAGCTCATCGAAATTGGGCAATTGAAGATTGGAAAAACGTTGCCTGGTCTGATGAGTCTCAATTTCTGCTGCGACATTCGGATGGTAGGGTCAGAATTTGGCGTCAACAACATGAAAGCATGGATCCATCCTGCCTTGTATCAACGGTTCAGGCTGGTGGTGGTGGTGTCATGGTGTGGGGAATATTTTCTTGGCACTCTTTGGGCCCCTTGGTACCAATTGAGCATCGTTGCAACGCCAAAGCCTACCTGAGTATTGTTGCTGACCATGTCCATCCCTTTATGACCACAATGTACCCAACATCTGATGGCTACTTTCAGCAGGATAATGCGCCATGTCATAAAGCTGGAATCATCTCAGACTGGTTTCTTGAACATGACAATGAGTTCACTGTACTCCAATGGCCTCCACAGTCACCAGATCTCAATCCAATAGAGCATCTTTGGGATGTGGTGGAATGGGAGATTTGCATCATGGATGTGCAGCCGACAAATCTGCGGCAACTGTGTGATGCCATCATGTCAATATGGACCAAAATCTGAGGAATGCTTCCAGCACCTTGTTGAATCTATGCCACGAAGAATTGAGGCAGTTCTGAAGGCAAAAGGGGGTCCAACCCGTTACTAGCATGGTGTAACTAATAAAGTGGCCGGTGAGTGTACATGATTTACTGATTAACCTTTATTGATATTGAAAGAAGAGGAGGGATTTTTTTTTTATATGGTTCACTAGGTGTTAAAAAGTAGAATTAACTATATTGTACAGATCATTAGGAGAATGGCAACACAAAATATGTATAGTATGAGTATCTAAATGTTCCCCCAGATTTGTGTTTGTGTTTTATTTATGGTAATTTTTTAGCAGCAAACATTGTCATCACAGCTAAAAGTTGGTTGTACAGGAAACTAATGATTATGATTATGAAGTCTTCCTTCTTTCTTCTTCTGTTCCTTGGCTGCTATGGACTCCTACTATATCTACGTCTGTAATATATTACTGTGTATTATCCTGTATCTGTGTTACTATGATGCTGTAACATACTGAAATTTCCCCACTGTGGGACTATTAAAGGATTATCTTATCTTTTTTTTTATCCCTTGATCCTACTGTTTAAAGCTGCAAATTAAACCAAACCATGGTCAATGAGGGATCCCTCATTCACATCTGCATTTGGTAATCCGTTCGGGGAGTCCGCATGGGAACCCCCCGAACAGACTACCAAACGCATTTGCAAGCACTGTGCAGTAAAAGCACATGGACCCCATAGACTATAATGGGGTTTGTGTGCTTACTGCAAGATCTCCGCACGAGTCATGCGGACAGGAAAGTAGATTGTGAAGTACTTTCCTCTCCACATGTTCCCTGCGGAGATCTGGCGACAAGCACACAGACCCCATTATAGTCTATGGGGTCCATGTGCTTTCACTGAACACTGCTTGCAAATGAGTTTGGTATTCCATTCAGGGGGGGTCCCCTTGCAGACTCCCCCAAACGGAATACCAACGCAGATGGGAACGAGGGGTGAGAGTTCCTGGCGCTTTATTTTCCCATTATTCTCCTTTTTTAAACTTTTCTGCTCTTTGTATTAACCTCTTTTACTTTTTATCATCTGTTCTCTTTGTTTTGTATTTTAGTGATGTCATTGCTATCACATTATTCATTTTTTTGCTTACATAGCTGCAACATGTTCCACACCATTTACAGACATTGTCAATCACTGTCCCATATGCAGTTCACAATATAAATTCCCTATCATTGTGTCTTTGGAGAGTTAGAGGACTCCAACACAAATGGGGAAATACAAACTCCTTGCAGATGTTCGCTGGATTCAAACCCAGGACTTTGGCGCTGCACAATGAGCAACTATGCTACCTTTTAATGAAATACTCTACCTTTTATTGAATATTGCACTACAGTACTAGATGTATTACTGCTAGCACCACCACCGCTGGTACTAGTTACTGGTACTGTTTGTGTCTATTTCAAATTGCCAGTTATGTGGGGGATTCCTACCAATAAAATGGCTACACTCACTGTATAGACAAAAAGTATTTGGCTTAAACCCCAACCTCTCCTCCTACACTTCCTGGCTCACATGGCAAGCATCAGAGGGGAATAGGGAGGAGGGAAACATGGATTGTGGATATGTATATATATTGTTATATTGGCCAAGATATTGCCTTTATGGGTGAGATATTAGATTTTTTTTTCTGGAATGCTACTGAGCCGTTTGGTACAACGAGGGTGTCACTGTTGCTCTCTCTGCATCAAAGAGCTCCCTCCCTACTATGACTGACAAAGACAGGCAATGTACATGTCAATCTCAGGAGGGTGGGAGGAAAAGATGGAGGGACTGGGGGCAGAAAAGCACGGCTCTCTGGCACAAGGAGATCATTTACCATCGACACAGCAGTATAAGAGGGCTTGTTTTTGCATTATGAATTGTAGTTTTAATTAATCCAACTGTAAAAAAACATATAACATATTGACTTATTACTTTCTGTAAACATATAAGAGGGACAGAAAATATGTACACCAAATGTTACTTTTTTATGGTGAACAGTTTCTTTGTTGTTTTTTTTTTGTTTAGATTTTTTTTTTCATTTCAGTTTAATTCTCCTTTTTTGTCCTACTAATCAAATGCACATTATGATTTTTTTTGCAAAAATCTAGCATAACACTCCAGACAGATGCCTCAGGCAGCCATGAAAAATAATTGTATCACAGTATTTTAGTGGGCTGAATATAGGAGCCACCCACCTTTTGTAAAGCTTTTTAGAGGCCAGAGTCATTGATGACTATGCCATTTGATGTGTTAAATGAACAGATCACAGGTTTCCCTGATCCTGCCCGTTACAGCTGGAGCCTGGTGGGCTCCCACTGTGGCTGCATGGGTTTCTGTACATTTATGTCATGAAGTCTTTAGACAAGACATTATAAGTAGAGATGAGCGAGTACTGTTCGGATCAGCCGATCCGAACAGCACGCTCCATAGAAATGAATGGATGCACCTGGTACCTCCGCTTTGACGGCGGCCGACCGCTTATCCCCCCGCGTGCCGGCTACGTCCATTCTTTTCTATGCGAGCGTGCTGTTCGGATCGGCTGATCCGAACAGTACTCACTCATCTCTAATTATAAGTTATGATCATGGTGTAGTAAGGAGTTAATAACAGTTATGTTGTTCCTAATGATTTCCACCCTTTCTTTTTTTTTAAAAACTGTAATTTTTATTGAAGATTTTTTAAAATATACAAAACATCAAAGCATACAGAGCATGAAAACTGAAAACTTGAATGTGAAAGAGGGGGGAAAAAGGAAGGGGGGTTAGAGACCATTCAAAGTACAATACACGTCCCAGGGTGTCCATATAGCTTGGAAAGCCTCAACGGTATGGTTAAGTGAGGCCATCAGATTCTCCAAACTGCGCACATCTTTTACCCGGGCAATGAGATCCGGGCAGGAAAGGGGAGAGATCTGCTTCCAGCGAAGGGCCTGTTTTCTTTCTAATCATGGTTCTGAATACAGTTTTATGAATTGTTAATATGGAAGTGTAAATACAGCCTAAGATTACTGTTTCCAATTATTATTACTAGGAAACTATACCAGTAGTACATACTACTGTATAGTAGTATGTAAGACCTTCTCTGAAAGAGATGTTGTATGGATGGGAGCATATGTTGTTATAAAACCTCTATGTACTGCTCAGAATTGATAGTGCCTATTAAGATGTGTAAGCTGCCCATGCCAAGGGACAAATGCAAACAGTTTTCCATTTTGCCTCATTCCATTTAAGTGATCTTTGGTTTAGAGAAGATGGCAACACTTTTGGATCTGATTGATATATGGCTTCTTTGAATGATACAGCTTTCACTTGTACTTGTGGATTGCATGGCAAACTGTGTTTTACAGCCAATGATTTCTGGAAGTATTCCTGTTTTAATTCAGTACTGCTGAGGGCCTATACATCCTAGCCTCTCTGGAACCTGAGGCAACCCAAAAACATATATAAGCGATCCAGTGATCTTTGGTTCCAAGATAGGGCCTCACTAATGAAAATTGTAGACCACACCCCTCCACTCCCCTTATTTGCTCACACACAGTATATTATGCCCTTTAGTGACCCCCAAAGTATATTACCCCATTTGTTGGCCTCCACACAGTATAGCATCCCCTATTGACCCATGCACAGTAAATTACTTCCTTTACTAGTACTATAAACACTTATATTTATCTTGCCTCACCTCTCGTAGACATATTCATACGGAGGCATCAGACTTTCTCCTTAGGCCACCATCTGATGTCGTACACCACAGGGGTCACTATTGAGGCCTGTGATTGGGTCTTAGCGGTTACATGGGGCACGCAGGACTCAGCAGTGATCCTGAAACATATGACGTCAGACACAGGCCTGAAGAGGCTTGAAGATCAGGAAAGGTGAGCGTAATTATTTGTTGTTTTTATTCACCTTACCTGGTGGAGTACAAGTTTGGCCAATACCTATTCGATTATTCCAATAGGAAACACAAATATACATGCAACTCAAGGCACAAAAATAAACGATAGCTTCAAAAGTGATCAAAGTTTAACTATGTCAAAAAAGACAGAAGCATCTCAATATATATAAAAATCTAAATTTTTATTAACTGGTACTCAAATGATAAACATTAAATACAATACAAAAAACAGGGGATAGTTGCTTCAAAGATACAACGGATGGTAGTAGTAAGAAATGACTTATAAGTCCAGGGTCAGTATGCTGTATGTGTTGTGGAGAGATCACATAGGTCTACAATGCTGCTTGTAATACAAAGAGTGTGTACCAAAGCAGGTCTCACACAAAACAATGGTAATCAGCAAGGAGACATAATAAAGAAAACACTCTGTAGAGATTTACACAACAGACCCTAGGACCATAATAATAATGTAGATACTACCTACCACCCGTGGGGCGCGTACATTGGTGGTAGGTACATTATTATATTGGTCCTAGGGTCTGTTGTGTAAATCTCTACAGAGTGTTTTCTTTATTATGTCTCCTTGCTGATTACCATTGTTTTTTGTGAGACCTGCTTTGGTACACACTCTTTGTATTACAAACATTGTAGACCTATGTGATTTCTCCACAACACATACAGCATACTGACCCTGGACTTATAAGTCATTTATTACTACTACCATCCCTTGTATCTTTGAAGCAACTATCCCGTTTTTTGTATTTGTATTTAATGTTTATCATTTGAGTATCATTTAATAAAAATTGTTACATTTTTATATATATATTGAGATGCTTCTGTCTTTTTTGACATAGTTAAACTTTGATTATTCCAATAGGTAGCAGACAATATTTTACTCACAAGTCCGTGCTCCTGTTGCATCTGGCCTCCACTACTACCTTCAGGGTGTGGAGGCTGAAAACGCTGCAGTGCCATCTGGAGGAAGAAGTGGATGCTGGACTGTACAGGAACAGGGGTCAAAATAATGGCCGCCATCTGCTGGAATAAACTAATAAGTAGTGTCTGGTCAGATTGTGCCAAGAGGCACCACCTGGGGCTGTTGCCTCAGGTCGCCTCATGGAAGGTGCAGCCTTGCATAGATCACGAGCATACATTACTGACTGTTGGCATTGTCCCTTGCGCACATGGATTTCTTTAGATTCTCTCAATCTTTTCATGATATTGTGTAATGTAGATGGTAAGATATTGAAAGTTTTTACAATTTTACATTTTGTTTTTTTGTAATTATTTTTTAGATGCAGATTTTTATAGATTGGTAGAACTCTACCATCATTACTTATGAGAGACTCTGCCTCTCTAATGTGCTCTTTTCATACAGTCTAGTGACTTAGTTGAAAACTGAGCCTACACCTGTTTTTCAGTAGCACCTTTCCAGCCTTTTCTTAACCCTATCTAATTTTCTAAATTGAGTTATTTAATTTTTTTCAAATGAAATGGTAACCTGTCTTTCAACTTCTGGTATGTGTTCTATTGTGGATAAAATATGGTTATATGAGATTACCATTGCATACCATTGCATACTAGTTTTCTTTAAATTTTACACATCATCCTGACTTTTTAGAAATTAGGCCTGTATAGCTGGCCTATGTATCCAATGCCAGATTTATTGTTAACTGTACTACATGTTATATTATTCACATAACAAAAATAAATGCATGTTTTTAACAGCTTTCTGGCCCTTGGAATTACTCTTAACTTAAGAGAGTTATAAATATCTTTGAAGCCCAATTAGAGACATACAGGTGTCTTCTGATTGGCATATACTTGTGAAGGAACTTCTGTCTTTGACATTTAGAAATGGTTTACGAGTTGAGAGTCATCAAAAAGTTCTAAACTATTTTTAAGAAAAATCAGACATAACAACATTCAGCAGTTCTACAAAAAATGTATATATAAACCAGCCATTTAGCTATTGCCTTCATAATTTCATATACTGTACTTCATACGGTGTTGGCCAAAAGTATTGGCACCTCTGCAATTCTGTCAGATAATACTCATTTTCTTCCAGAAAATGATTGCAATGACAAATTCTTTGGTATTATCTTCATTTAATTTGTCTTCAATGGAAAACCACAAAAAGAATTGACAAAAAGCCACATTGGATATAATTCCACACCAAACATAAAAAAGGGGGTGGACAAAAGTATTGGCACTGTTTGAAAAATCATGTGATGCTTCTCTAATTTGTGTAATTAACAGCACCTGTTATTTACCGGAGGCACCTAACAGGTGGAGGCAATAACTAAATCACTATTGCAGCCAGTTGAAATGGATTAAAGTTGACTCAACCTCTGTCCTGTGTCCTTGTGTGTACCACATTGAGCATGGAGAAAAGAAAGAAGACCAAAGAACTGTCTGAGGACTTGAGAAGCAAAACTGTGAGGAAGCATGAGCAATCTCAAGACTACAAGTCCATCTCCAAAGACCTGAATGTTCCTGTGTCTACCGTGCGCAGTGTCATCAAGAAGTTTAAAGCCCATGGCACTGTGGCTTAACTCCCTAGATGTGGATGGAAAAGAAAAATTAACAAGAGAGTTCAGCGCAAGATTGTGCGGATGGTGAATAAAGAACCTCGACTAACATCCAAACAAGTTCAAACTGCCTGCAGTCCGAGAGTACAACAGTGTCAACCCCTACTATCCGTCAGCGTCTGAATGAAAAGGGACTGTATGGTAGGATACCCAGGAAGACCCCATTTCTTACCCAGAGACTTAAAAAAGCCAGGCTGGAGTTTGCCAAAACTTACCTGAGAAAGCCAAAAACGTTTTGGAAGAATGTTCTCTGGTCAGATGAGACAAAAGTAGAGCTTTTTGGGAAAAGGCATCAACATAGAGTTTACAGGGAAAAAAAAGAGGCCTTCAAAGAAAAGAACACGGTCCCTACAGTCAAACGTGATACAAATCCAGAATTTGAGAAGGAATCACAAATATTACGTCAACGCTTCCTATCACGTGGATATAAATCCCATCATATAGATTATGGATACAATTGAGCCCGTTTGGAACCTAGGTCAAATCTTTTAATGCCGAAAAAGTTCTAAAGAGGACAACCAAGTCCGGTTTATTACTAATTATAGTAATAGGTGGAGTGAATTTAATATGGCTGTCTCCAAGTTTTGGCCCATTCTTCAACAAGACAAAGACCTCAATAAAGTTCTACCCACCAAGCCTCAAGTGATTGCAAAACGAAGCAAAACATTGGGAGACCATCTGGTTAAGAGTCACTACATTTCCCCTCTTTCAAGGTATGTATTTTGCAGCAAAAGCCCAAAATGGGGCTTTACCCCTTGTCGAAATTGCTCTGCATGCAAGGTTATGGTGAAAATGGAATTTTTTTATGATTCTCAACAGTTTCAACAAAATAAGATTGTCCACTCTCTAAATTGTTGGAGCGAAGGCGTGGTTTACTATTTGACGTGTCCTTGCGATCTCATTTAGGCCGGGGCCCCACAGGACGTAAACTCCGTGATTTGTCCGCTGCTGAGACGCTGCGCAGGCAAAGTGGATGGGATTCATGCGAATCCCATCTTCAATTTGCGGAATAGATCTCAGCGCGGACACGCTGTGTTTTGCAAAGCTGTTGCGGCTTTGCAAATCGCAGCATGTCAATTATATCTACGGAATCGCTGGCGGCTTTCCCGTAGATATAATGTTAAGAGAAAGTCCGCAGAGGAAAACTCTGTGGATGCACACTACGCACACGGATGAACAGAGCACATGCGTACTCGCACACAATACCGCACACATGGACTCTTGCACTGCGCATGCACAAACATACTGGTCACATGCGCATGTACACGCACACACATACACGGACCACACACATGCATGAACACACACATACATACACATGGATCACAGGCGTGCACACACACATACATACATACACACACACACACACATACATATCCACGGACCACACACGTGCATACACACACGCATACATACACATGGATAACACACATGCACACGCACATAGACTCCTTTGAAGCCAGTGCTGGAAGAAGACGCAAGGAGAGGCCGTTCCAGGCGAAGATAGAGATGGCGCTGGAGAGTTCTCTCGAAGCATTGGGGACGCCCCCAGTGCTGTTTGAGCACTGGGGACTGCCCCCAGTGCTGCGAGATAACTCATTTGCATACAGAAGAAAATCAGGATTTCTACCGAACGGTGGCGCGGAGAAGACATCTAAAGGTAGGAGAAGAATAGCCTTTCTTAAGGCTATTCCTACATGTTAGGGACAAAAAAAATAGCAGTTTAATGATAGAATCCCTTTAAGAATGGATTTTAGCAAAGTAGTTGCACTACAGCCAGAATGTGACAGAAAACCACATCAACATGGAGCAGCTGTAAACTCTTTCGATTGATGGCTGCACATCATAGCTTGTGAAACACCAGCTGACAGCATCATTTGAAAAGCTACGATGTGTGCCCATTAAAAAGTGAAAGAGTTTACAGCTGCATTCAATAGTTTTCATTCACATCCTGGACGCAACTCAGCCGCAGTGCGACTGTTACATGGAAACCTAGTCAAAGAATGAAGGAATGACAAGACTAGAAGCCGGCTACATTCCATCTAATGGCATATGGGCCCTGCTAATGCCAGTGGCTGGATGGGTATCAAGCTCAAGGATATGAAAGAACATCATCTATCCTGCCAGCAATAGCAGCACTTGTTGCCAAGACTGGATCATGTAAATATGTTAAATGTATTACTTTGTAATTGCCTTTGACATAAGGGGAAATCTTAAGTAGGTTACAACACGGAAGATAAATCAGAGAAGATAAACATATGATGGACACAAACCCTAAATGCCATCACACACTTCTTCCTATTCATCTTGGCACAGTCTGATGTAGAATACATACACAGTTCATTGCATCTTCAGCTGCAGTTTAACTAATCCTGATTTATCTGATGTGTAAACAGTTGATAGTGAGCCCAGAATTCACTCTCACATTAAAGAAAATGAGAAGTGTTAGCTATTCAGCAATATTATACTTTGCAAAAAACACTTTTAAACAAAGACACTTGGTTTCATGCTTATTTAGTCACATCTGATGGTATACACCCACTACACCCTGTTGTAGCCCCTATCCCTCTTACTTTGAGAAAATAAAACAAAATGAGGATAAGGCACCATGTAGCTAGCCATAGTGAAAAAGCGCTGCAGGAATAACCATGGCAGAAACACATCGCGGTTACTCCCACATTGCTTTTCATTGTGTTTCTGTATGTATAATTGACATGCTGCGATTTACAAAAATGCAATGGTTTTTTAAATTGCAGCAGGTCCACTGCGGATTTTTTTTGCAATCTCCACTGGTGTGCTGGTACTGTGGAACGCTGCACAAAATCACGGCTACATGGGGTAATGGCGGTACAATAGCAATTTAGTGATCCAATTTTTTACTTAGCTTCAGTTCTACTTCTATCCTTTTATTTCTATAAAGGCCATTTCTACCATATAGAAAGTTAACTATGGTTAAGACCCCACACAGCGAAATGCATCTAAAATAAATCCTGTAGCTAGTAACAGCCAAAAAATGCGGAAAAGACCCCAGCAGAAACGCACCACGGTTCTTTTCCGCAGCATTTTTCACAGAAATTCTGCAGTTTTCCTCAGCAGACTTTCTGCCTCTATTATACCTAAACAGAAAACACCAGCATTTCCATAGGTATAATTGACAAGTGTTTCTGAAATTGTAGCATTTCTGCTGAAGATTTTTTTCTGCAATGTGTGGATAGGAATAGCCAGATGGGATTGCAGGTAAAGTAAAATCCAGAGTTTTTGCAATGCGGGGCCCCAGTCTAAAGGCATTTTTGAAGTGTCTTTTAGACTGAAGCCTCACATTGTGGAAACACAGCTTTTTTTTTTGGTCCAGGTTTTTCTGTGTTTTTTTTTTTAAGCCAAAGCCAAGAATGACTACAAAATGAATGGGAAATACATAGGAAGTGCTTATACTTCTACCTCTTGCTCAATCCAATCTTGGCTTTGGCTCAAAAACTGTAACGAAAAAAAGCTGTGGACTTACTCTGAAAAGTGTAAAAGTGCCTATGAGAGGTCTGGTAACCTTCATAAAGTTCCTGGCCGTCAAAGAAACAGATCAGCTGCCACGATCTCGCTGTGGAGGAGTCGGCCTGCAATAGGGCCGGTGACAGTTGTGGTACTTTGGGCAGGGGGTGTCACACTCAACACTTGCCTCTGAGCTGTGTATAGGTCTACTGCTGTCTCTGCTTGGGGGCTTTGAGAAGCAGACACAATAACATAACTATATCAATGTTGCCTGCCTCCAAGCTGCAGTCCATCTCCATCCCGAGGACATAGAAAAGTCAGGACATACTGTGTGCCAACCAGGACAGTAGGGCAATGCCTAAAATCCAGGACTGTCCTGCTGAATCTGGAACAGTTGGGAAGTATGTATTAGAGAGTTCTTGAGACTAAGCACTACATCATAATTACAAGTGCTATATTAACTAGGGTGTAGTAGAGCGGTTGGTGGCAAGCACTGGTCTGTGCAACCAGTAGTTGCATCTGAATATCAAAGATGTGAGGTAGATGGCTGACAACTTCTAGAGATGAAGCATGAAAGATTTGGCTTATTATTTTTCTGATACTATTTTTTTTTTTAAAAGGTGTCAGATTTGTAAGGTAGGCAGCAGGACATTGTCTTCTTCTTGGAGGTGTTTTGTATAATATCTCTCTCCAGGGTAAGGAGTGAAATAAAGGTCTTATTCCGCTGTGGATGACAATTAATCGGTGAGGATTCATCTGATAACGCCTACTCGCTCTGCAGCAGACTGTTTAGTGTTTCATGTCTGCGGCTGGTGTTTGTGTGTAATTGTTGTTTTGACTGCATCTCCTTCTGCTGTTAAGGCTGGAAAGATGTGATTTAAAGACAAGCAGTTCTTTCATCTTGTGTTCATCACCATTTTTTGCTTTGGTGGAATAATGGCTCACAGTCTCTTGTACTGTTACCCTTAGGCCACCTCTACCAGGCAATATTCCGGTCAGCATTTTGCATAAAAAGGAATGGAGCCTATACAGAGCAGGGCCACCATGAGGCGAGGTGAGCATGGCCCCTCAGGTAGCAGACTGCAGATTCTCTAAGGAGGTGTTGCCAGCGCCTTTACTTAATCCAGCTACAATTAGATGTGGAACCAAAAGAAGGAACAGTTTCTTCTGCCTCCCCTCCTCTGTCAGTCCTGCAGCCAGTAAATTAAATGTCATAGTAGAGGGGCTGTGGTCTATCTGCACAAAGAAGAAGGGTGCAGCTGCCACCCATTCCCCTCTGCACTACCAGCAACATTGTACAAACACTCCCTTGTCTCCTAGCCATAATTCATTCAGTTTTGTGGATGCCCCGTCATGTCTGACTCTCAGTTTGTCAGCAGAGAAGTAGCAACAAACCAACTCCCACCTATTGACAGTCACATATTGATGGGAGTGCCATCCCATCCACAGTTTTTCCCACAGCGCTTTTTTGCTGCAGCCTGCTAGGTGGGGCCTTAGTCTTAAGTTATCTTCTAATGCCTATAAATTCAGAGAGCACCATTACAACAACTTTCTCTGATTTATTAAATATACAGCTAGAAGGTATATCTAATACACATATTAAATGTCCTTTGCATTGTATACCTTTATATTAACGCTTAACTAAACTATTATGCAAGTTTTCTGACAGCATTTAATAAACTAATACATTTGGTAATATACTGTAGTTTGTTAACAAATTTTGTCTCCTTAATGTGAAATCCTGAGCGTCTTTATTCTATTTCTCATTGAGAGTTGAAATCAGTTGACTGCTTTCAATAGGTGTGGCGTGGAAGGATTCCTGTATAATTCAGGTAAGGGCTCGTTCACATCTGCGTTGTGCTCTCCGTACTGCAGATTTCCATTTCCTGCATAAAACAGAGCAGGAGAAGGAAACCTGCAGGAGTCTCTCACCCATTCATTTGAATGGGTGAGAAAGATGTCCGGCCGTGAGCGGTGGTGAGCGTTTTATGCTCTCCGCCGCGAAACCGGGTTTTATAATCCGGACACAGAGTCGGACATGCGGTACTCTGTGTTCGGATTAAAAAATCCGGTTTCGCGGCGGAGAGCATAAAACGCTCACCGCCGCACCCGGTCTGTGCTTTCCGTCTTCTGGCATGCAGAAGACGGAAAGCACAGAACGGAGAGTAGAACGCAGGTGTGAACCTAGCGTCAACTGAGATTGGGGGAGAAATCACTTCACATAGTGTGAGAAGGTGACAGGCAGAGTGTTGGAATCCAGATATATCAGCTCCAGGTCTGACATGTGTGGTCCAGGATGGCTCTGAAGTAGGCCTCAGCCCAGGTGTAGATCCTTGACTCATTACTGGGCCAGAAAAGGCTGCAGTTCCATGAGGTAAAAGGAGGTGTTTGGTTCTGTCCTGTAACCCTGAGTCCGGTGAGACAATATTGCGCCTGTTTTGTTCGTGTGGCTGTAAGTAAGCCACATGTATAGTTAGGTTATCCCAGGGGTGAACCTGCCCCTTTCGCCGCCCGAGGCGAAGTGCAGAAAGCCGCCCCCCCCCGCGGGGGAGGGGGCGGAGCGGGGGCAGGGCTTAGCGGAGGGGGCGGGGCTTAGCGCCGTTCGCCGGCAGAGAGCAGGCCCGGGGACTGCCTGCGCTCTGCCTGAGCGTGCGGGGAGGCTGCTGGAGCAGCGCTGCTCCAGTGGCCTCCCCAAACCACCGCTCCGTGCTAAGCCAGTCCAGGACAGCTTGTCCTGGACTGGCTTAGATTAGCAAAAATGCCGCCCTCCCTGAGGCCCTGGCATAGTGCCGCCTGAAGCGCTCGCTTCAGGTCGCCTCATGGGAGGTGCGGCACTGGGTTATCCGTTCTGTTTAGCTAGTGGCTCCGACGAGCAGGTATTTATTTTGTTTTTCCTGAAGTTAAGGCTGTATTTTGTTTTGTTTATTTTATGCCTGAAGTCAAGGTTTATTAATTTTCCTGTTTTTTTTCTAAATGCACCAGTTTGCTGCACATTTTGTGTCCCTGTCTTGACTGTTTGGGTCTGCACCACTGCTTCTACAGAGCGAACTTCCCCACAATGGTTACATCTTGGGCATTTCAGAACATCAATGAAATTGTTCAGATGTTATCTAAAAGATCAAATTCTCAGCTATCATATGACAATAAACTTCGACCTGTATTATTTCCAAAGGGATCACCAGTGAAAACACAGGGGTAATTTGTTAACACTGGTGTTTCTTACACCAGTCTTAAGTCAATACCCAACAGGCCCAAGACTTGCAAGAATTACTAAGAAGTGAACCATAGTTCAAATCTAAGCCAGAAAGGAGTTGCAGTAGATTTGTGATATATAACTCATGGAAGTTTTCTAGTTTTCATAATAGCTTATTTTATTAATAGAATTATAATTTTAAAATGCATGCTTTGTTTGTATTTACTATTTGAAGTTTTTGTCCCATTATATCTTACATTTATATTTTTTATTAACAATATTCTTGTATACTTTCCATAGAAATATTCACAGACACTTATTAGGCCAAGTAACCAAAAATTTAGACAGGGAACTTTTGGCTCTAGGCTGTCTCCATGGTGATGCCAGCCCTGGTGATTATAGCACCAGGGTTGGTGGTCACTATTCAGTAGCATAACTAGGAATGGCGGGGATCTGTGGCGAACTTTTGACATGGAGCCCCCCCACGACCGACAAACATGCACTATTATGCCCCATAGTGGCCCCTGCACACAGTATTATATCCTCCAAGGGGAGGATACAAACATAAAAAATGCTGTTACTTACCTCTCTGTGGCTCCGATGCAGTCCCTGCTGATGTCAGCCATCTTCAATGATGTACAGGATGTCTCTTGACCCTGGCCCATGTGACGTCAGAGAAGTCACACAAGAAGGCCTGAAGCCTGCCTGGAGCCAGGAGAGGTAAGTAAGTGGGTTTTATTATTTTCCTGCAACTCCCCTGAGCCTCAGATCATTATACTCGGGGGTCTGAAAAGATCCCTGAGTTTAATAATAGTGTTTGTGAGGCCTGTGGCCTCACTTACCGATCCCGGCTCCTGTTCATACCCAGCTCTGCAAAAGGAGAAGCGCAGGTGGCCATGAACAGGATCCAGGATCGGTAAGTAAATAGGGCCCGTTTAACTCCAGCAGGTTATGCCCTATTAAAAAAAAAAAAAAAAAACCCCAGCACTAGTGATTGTCACCAGGCCCCCTAATGTCCCAAGCCTTTTGGCAGCCGCTATCGCTGCTACCCTGGTAGTCACACCCTTGTGACTATTATAAGATGTAAAATAATATAAAACTTGTCCTCGTTCAAAGAAAGTCTAGCGCTAAATAAAGCTACATATTGTATTATATTTCCCACTTATGGGCTAAGTGAAGCCAAATGAATAAATGGGCGACTGTATTGTTACAGATATAGAGTCTAGTATAACATGCTATAGGCAATGATCAGATTTTTACCAAGTCACAGAGAACTTGAAGTTGACCACTAGGCTCATCTTATTCAGCTGTTTTGTCCAGTTATATTTTTGCTGGCTCACCTTCTGGCTAGAAGGATTGGATTATATTTGTCATACCTTTCTGTGTTATCTCTTTCCTTTCCCTCTTCTTTGTAATTGACAAGTAGATGTCTAACCAAACCAAATGTCGAATGTTATCATGCTTGACTGTCCATCTGTGTAACATCAGGAATTGATTAAGAAAGTAAGCGGGGGTTGTATATATTTTTTACTATATTCATTGTGTTATTTCAGTTCAAGCCTTTTTTATAATGTAATGAGACATTATTAGATATATTGGCATGTTCTCAGCATTCAGTAGCAGTTCATCTAGTCGCACTACTATGAAAATCCCTATAGTTTTTTTTGAGTTTGTGTTGGAATGAAAACAAAGGCTGTGCAACCTAATCAGATGGCTTGAAGGAAGTATACAAGACTGGAGTACATGAAGTCATATATCTTTATGTATATATCATTTGACACATCGTAAACCCTTAGTTTTGGCAAATATATTTGCAATAATAGCAGGGTAGAAAATCTGTTATGTAAAATCAGATACTATGTAATAGACAGTGAAGTTCAACTAATTCTTTGAAGGACTGTAAAGGGTTATCCAATAATATTTAAATCCCCTGCAAATGGCATTTAAAAAATGACTATTCAACCATCTCCTCCCCAGGTGAACTGGTACTGCCATTCCCCTGGTCCTCCTGCTCTTTACCTGTACATGTGGCACATGGCATTGTGGCTATGTGAGGGAGCCATAAGGCCAGTGATGTGTCATATATATTCTTCAGTAATGACAATGCAGACTTGATTGTTTTTTTTTTGTTTTTTTTTATCATCCAACTGTTTTATACATGCTGAGAAAAAAAGTACCAATATATAAGACATGTCCTCTCTCCTCTCTATTTTTTAAAAAATAATTGTATCCTATGTGTTATTCTCCTTTGTAAATATAATACATCATCGGCAGCTGGCACTTATCTCCGCAGCCTGGAGATTTTAAACAGGACCTTTCATGGTTTGGGGCACAGACAGTTCTATATACTGCTGGAAAGCCGACAGTATGCTGAATTCAGCGCACTGTCGGCTTTCCCGATCTGTGCCCCGGGTAAAGAGCTAGCGGTCCCGGTACCGTAGCTCTTTACAGTCAGAAGGGCGTTCCTGACAGTCAGTCAGGTACATCTTCTTCGCGCTGTACTGTGAAACCGGGGAGGAACGCCCCATCCCTCTGCTCACAGTGCTCGTCCATAGACGAGTATTATCAGGAGGGGAGGGGGCGTTCCTCCCCGCTCACACTGTACAGCGTGATAGGTGCTGCTTTGAAGAAGGACGTACCTGACTGCCTGTCAGGAACGCCCTTCTGACTGTAAAGAGCTACGGTACCGGGACCGATAACTCTTTACCCAGGGAACAGATCGCGAAAGCCGACAGTGTGCTGAATTCAGCGCACTGTCGGCTTTCCAGCAGTATATAGAACTGCCTGTGCCCCGGACCATGAAAGGTCCTCTTTAAAGGGGCTCGATCATTGGGAAAAGTCATTTTTAACAAAACACATACTTGCATAGCTAGTATGTAAATTGCCTCAGTGGTTTCTGAATAAGTCCATTTTTATTCATATGCTAATGAGCTTCCAGCCAGCTCAGGAAGTTCCCAGCAGCACTTGTCCCTGCTATTATCTCTTATGTGTGTGCAGACAGGAAGCTGAGTAATCAGCAGCAGCAACATGTGCTGTATACACCCATAGGAAACAATAGCAAAGAGGAGTGCACCGAGTCTAATTAGCATATGAGTACAAACGGACTTATTCAAAAACCGCTGAGGCAATTTACATACTAAAGGTAGGTATGGAACAGCCTTTCTAAAGGCTATGCAAGGATGTGATTAGTTAAAAATGACTTTTCCCAATGATAGAGCCCCTTTAATCTAGTAACTTCCATAGGTATCAAGGATAAGTACCCATCTCTGGTGTAGTACCTTTACAAGAGGGACAATGGTCGGGAAGCCTTTCCCTGAGCCACCTTCTCTCATTTCATGGCTGTTCATTACCCATGTCTGGACCCCTGTATTCCCACACAATCCATCTCATGAAGGTTACACAGATGAACACCAGATCCAGTGGAGTTACGTGTATCCTCTCACAATTTGTAAACTTGTTTTCCTGTCACCTACATAGCAATCTTAGCGGTTTGGTAGGGTCAAACTGCTAACATATTCTATTTTACGTTTCATACATTTCCATAATAGCAGATATATATATATATATATATATATATATATATATATATATATATATATATGCATTGTGCTGCAGAACATGTTTTGTATCCCAGATTTTTTGAGTCCTGCATTCTGTATAAGAAACAGTGAGATCAAGCTGTTTTTTTACCCAGTCCAATGAATTTAGTGATGTAGCGTAATTGCCTATTGAAGACAACCCTAACAATTTTGTCAGCACTAGTTGTTATGTGTTAGGTCATTTGTCTTCCTTTATGACATTTTGATACATATGTCATTGCCTACTTCCATCCTAGTATTACTGGATATTGACTTTAAAGTGACATTTTTGTATACTATATTTATAGAAACTAGTTTCTTGTTCTGATTTGCATTCCGTACTCTAGGTAAGGAAAATAACATTCCTTTTAGACAAAGTGACAATAAATGCAAGCAATTAAATCAATAAATTCTGTGGCAAAGTAGGACAATTCTATTTACATTACATTCAGACAGCTTAAAAGTATGATTTTTTTTTTCCCTGCTGACTTTGCATCCTGAGCTCAGTCTGAAAGAATGATACTTATATTTCCCAACCTAAAGGGTAATAATAAAGACAAATGATGCCTATGGGAAAGTAGTAAGACTCAGTTAATGACAGCAACAAAACAGTTGTATAATGACAAGCCTTAACTTCTGCGTTATAATATAATGATTTACAATAAATATAACAGCATTTACTACCAAGTGGTAATTACCAGACTGAATCATTAAGAGACATTCCTATCCTCCATGTTTATATGTTACTCTAAGCATGCATTGCTCTCCACGGTTGAGAAATAGACAAGGTAATTCATTTCTTCAACAGCTTCATTGCAAATTATACTAAAACACAATCTGTAAAACAGTCTCTTGTAATGTATGTACATTTCACACTGCACCAGTCTAACAGCCTTGTGGTAGAAGAACTCATCATAGGGATAAGTGGGCGCAAATAAAAGAACATGTTGCTTCATAAACAATTTATATCAATCTGACATAACAGAATAATCCTATTAAATCTAAGTGGAAGCTTAAAGATATGAAAAGGGTAATGAGATTACAGGATTACTTTTTTAGTATTTACACTGTTGAACTGTTTAGTTATTTTGTTCCTTACACTGGAAATACTGTAAACACTTGTTGATCACAATTACTCTAATGGCAACCCATAAGCAAGCACAAAAATACAAAAAGAACATGAGTACATTGTATGTGTCCAAAGTATATATATTGATATCTCTATAAGCAAATGTTATTCTCTGGGTAGAAAGAGAAAAATTGCAATTTTGCCATAGATTTTTGTTTTAATTAGAAATTTGCCATCACTCATTGTGCTGCACTATTTTTTATTGTGTGAGTCAGAACAATTATGGTGATACCCTATATGTATTTAATTTTTTCTACTCTTGCACAAAAAAATAGATAAAAATAATTTGTGTCATTGTCAATGGCTTATGTGAGGGCATGCTTTTTACAAGGTCAGTTTTCATTAGTATCATGTTGGGATACATACTACTTGTTGGTAGCTTTTTATTTCATATTTGTAGGAGGTGAAATGTACAAAACAATTAATTTTGACATTGGTTGTTATTTTTATTTTTGTTTAAAAGGTGAACACATTAGTTTTTCGTGTTTTTTAAAATCATTTTATAAACCGTGTTATTGGTGCTCTCAGGGCTGCAGGCCTCATTTGCATAAATTTTAAAAGTTATTTTTTTTCTAAATCTCCAAAAGTAACATTTATGACAAAGACACCGTATGTTGTTTATGGCTGAGGATCCACATTGCTTTTTTTGTTGCAAATTTTGCTGTGTTTTTTTAATTTTTTAATCCAAAGCGAAGAATGGCTAGAAAAGCAATGGGAAATATATAGGAAGCTCTTATACTTTTACCTTCTATTCGATCCACTCTTGGATTTGGCTAAAAAAAAAAAATGTAGCAAAATCTGCAACAAAAAAGATGTTTCTACAACATGGGGTTATCGCTGTAAAGTGCTCTGTAATGTGTTGGTTGCAACAGAATATGCATGGGGGAGGTAATAATAAGACTCCCTTTAAGATAAAAACTTCCAAACATATTAACAAGAACAGCAAAAACTTACAGCATTGGGAAGGCCTTGAAAGAGAGGAGCACTGTGGATTCCACTGTTCACATAGTGCCTGGAAGAGAATGATTTCATTAGTATAATAAAAATCCCCTACAGAGCATATAAAATCAATCAAATATTTAATATTGTTTAACATATTGGTACAAAAAAAAAACATGTGCCAGACCAGGTAAGCCATACACATATGGTAACTGTTGTGGTAAAGTGTACGGTAAGGTGGTGGATGGAGTGTATATCTCTCCTGGTTTCCTCAGCCAGGCGAGATAAACGAAAGCCAGGATAATCATGTTCTAGCAGAGCATAGTCTGCTGGAACTCTTGTTCCATATTATGGGTTGGCTTTTCTGGACTGGAGGGCAGGTTGGTAGTGGGAGCCTTCCAGTCTACACCCTTACTCCACCACGGGTTTTGCCCTGAGTCCGGGGCAGTCACAGGTGAGGCTTCCTTAGGACTATTTACGGGGGAAGGAAGCTCAGTTATGGGCCTGATACACACATGGAGTGTGTGAGCAAAACACTCCTGAGGAAAACAGGTATTGTGTGGACTTTGCCCTGCTAATATGGGGACTCAACCTGCTCTAGGTCAGAGAGGTAACCTACTGTATAGGTAGAGCCGGACAAGGCTTAGGTTTTGTTGTTTTTGTTTCTTTGCTGGCACAGTGTTTTATGCCGAAAGCCCAAATAAAACACTCTGGACTTGTTTATCATAATACCTGTCTGCATGGTGTCATTGCCGTTCCCAACCGTGTGAGCTGAACCCCTTACACTGTACAACAGACTTTTCACTGCCAAAGTAACTACTACTGCCAACCTTCCTATTAACCATGCCTCCGCACCCAATCTCCTGTCCGTCACCACCTACTTTGGTCTCTTTCAATGGTCCTCCTCTGCTACTCACACAAAGGGGCTCACACTGGACCTCATATTCACCCGCTTTTGCTCTCTATCCAAACTTTCTAACTCTAACCATGCTCTTTGACCACAAACTACTAATATTCTCTTCCCTCCCTTCTGTAACTGACCCCCAACCCCAAAGCAACACGTCCCCACAGGAATTTTAACTGCATTTACATCTGTACACTCTCTGACTCTACTAGCATTCACTGACATATCCCCACTCCAGGAAGCAGATTCCGCTGCTGCCTTCTATAATACCACAATTACTTCAGCCCTTGACTCTGTGGCCCACTTCACAGACTAGAGCCGGATCAATCAACAGGCAACACAGCATGCTGTCCTGACAAAAAATTGGGACATGCTTCACGGGTTGCAGAACACCTCTGGGAGAAAAAACACTCCCTGGAGGACTTCAGGTATAAAGAGGCAAGTCTCAACTTCAAGAACACACTCACCTCTCCAAAACAGGTCTACTTCACCACACTCATATCTTCCTTATTCACTAACTTCAACTCCCTTCTCTATCCTCCTGTGCCCCCTCAACTTATCTCAGCTGAAGACTTTGCCTCTTATATCAAAAACAAAATTGACACCATTAGAAACAGTCTCACCCTACACTCCAACAACCACTCCACCCAACTGTATGTTACGCTTCATTCTTAACCTGTTTCTCCACTGTCACCAATGAAAAGCTCTCCAACTTAATTTCAAAATCCCACCTCCCCTCCTGTGCACTTAAACTGATCCAGTTACAGCTCATACCCAGCCTCACTGAAGTCTTTACCCCTGCCTTACCCTATCTCTTCAACCTATCTCTAACTAGCACTGCTCCGGGCCCGTACACGATCTGCCTCTTCTGATACGTCTTTCTCTGGATCTTCTGCCACAGGGGGTCGGACTAAGCACCCTAGGCTGTCAAACAATTAGTTCATTCTCAGTTCATTGCTAACAAGGTAGGATCTTGAATTGATGATAAATAGAGATGAGCAAGTACTATTTGAAACGGCATATAGAGTCAAGGTTAAAGGGATTCTACCATTAAAACTCTTTTTTTCTTGTTCACACGTCGGAATAGCCTAAAAAAAGGCTATTTGTCTCCTACCTTTAGAAGTCGTCTCCGGCCCGCCATTCGGTTAAAAACCCGGTTTTTGTCGGTATGCAAATGAGTTCTCTCGCAGCACTGGGGGCGGGCCTCAGCACTCAGACAGCACTGGGGGTGTCCCCAATGCTGTGAGATAACTCTCTCCACCGATGCCGCCATCTTCTTCAGCAACCGCCTGCCTCTTCACTTGTCTTCTTCCAGCTGGGGTCACACTTTGACACCTGCGTAGTCGGCTCTGCCATCGGGATGCAGGCAGAGCCAAGTGCAAAAGCCGGCGGCCATTTTTTTGGAGGCCACTTACGTGCGCATGAGCAGTACGCTCCTGTAGTTCTATGGAGTACAGAGCGTACTGCGCATGTGTGCGTAAGCGGCCTCCAAAAAATAGCTGCCGGCCTGTGCACTTGGCTCTGCCTGCGCAGGCGACGAAGTGTGACCCCAGCCGGAAGAAGACGAGTGAAGACGCAGGCGGTTGCTGAAGAAGATGGAGGCGTCGCTGGAGAGAGTTCTCTCGCATCGTTGGGGATGACCCAAGTGCAATCAGAGCGCTTAGGCCCGCCCCCCAGTACTGCGAGAGAACTAATTTGCATACTTACAAAAACCGGGTTTTTAACCGAACGGCGGGCCGGAGATGACTTTTAAAGGTAGGAGACAAATAGCCTTTCTTAAGGCTATTCCGACGTGTGAATGAGAAAAAAAAAAGAGTTTTAATGGTAGAATACCTTTAAACACAAAGCACAGTGGAACTTAACTCTTTCTCCACCCAGCTTTCTCTTCAGGAAAAAAAAAATACAAACCTGGATGCTTGATTAACTGTGGTTGAGCACTTTCTAAACTCACAAGGCTCCCTTCTCAGAGCCCTTTTTCTACAGTTTGAAAATAGGGGCCGTCAAAATAATATTAAGCTTCAGGGCATATTGGAATAAGTTCCAGTCTATGACCTCTGCTCTATCGCTACCTCTTTAATGAGTTGCTGGACCGCCCAGTTGACACAGAAACCAACATTGACACAATCCACAGGACACTGGGTTCAAGGTCCCCAGTGACTTTCAGAACACATGATGTACTATGGCGCATACACTTCTACAGGGAGAAAGAGAAGGTTCTACAGAGAGTGTGGCAGAGACAAACAGTTACCTTCCTGGGTGTGCAGATTCAGCTTTTACCCGATGTCTCATGCAACATGCTAGCAATGCGTTGCCTCTTTAAACCAACCCTGCAAATCTTCACTGATGTTGGAGCTTCATATCGATGGGGACATCCCTTTCATCTTAGTTACACACAATGGATCTACAATGGATTTACCCTGGCTTCTCTGGATCAAGTGCCTGCCCTGTCTTATTTCTTGGGCCTCACTCATATTCACCTTCTGCGTTGGATGAATTTACCAATGTCATCTCCCGAGCCCCTACCACCACCTCAATCAAATCGCGAGGCAAAACGGCCTGAAGAATTAGCATCTCGCTTCTTTTTCCGGGAGCCGGAACAAACCAGCTTCCTGAAAAAAGACCTGAGCGACTTCCATTGATTTCAATGGGAGCCATATTTTTGGTCAGGATTTTCAGGCTGATACGGCCTCAAAATCCTGACCAAAATACTCTATGTGAACTCACCCTTACACACTGTGGTTTGTTCAGTTGTAGTCTATCTATCTATCTATCTATCTATCTATCTATCTATCTATCTATCTATCTATCTATCCATCCATCTTTTTGTTTAGATAGAAAACTTATTTGATATTTTTATTACATTAAAAAAAGGTAGCAATATTATAAACTAATATGCATTCTATTAAAATTACACACTTGGAAAAGGGTTCTCCTCCCACAGGTGCAGACTTTGTCGCTAGGGTAAAAGATGTCCGCAGCATGGAGTATTTAACGCCCTCCCTCAACCATACGTTGGATGCCTTCCAGGCGGTGTGGTCGCCTTGGGACTCTTACTGCATTCTCTGTGGTTTATGACTCCGTCACCCTCCCCCCTTCCCTTTCCTCTCCCCCCCCCTTTTTTTATTCTGGTCTGTTATATTTTGCTGCTGATTTGTTTGTTGTTTGATATTGTTTGTGTTTACTTCTTTGTACCAATTTCTTGAGAAAATCTTAATAAAAATTACAGTTAAAAAAAATAATTACACACCACATACTAGATAACATAGATAGATAGCTTCCACTAGATCTTGCAGTGCAATACTTTATGTAATAGCCAGTATACATTATTATGCGCAACAAACTACTATGTTCTAGATAGCTGCACTTTCTTATCTTTTCTTGTGACAGACAAGCATTAAAAAAATAAAACACAGAATGACAAACGGATCTGTCATACATCATGAAGTGTTTTAAGGTCTTATTCTTCTAAGTACAATTTGGAACAATTTTTGTCTATGAATATTTACTAGCTGAGCTGATGTACTGCGTGTATTTTAACAGCTTCTGTGAAATAACTACAGTCTGCATTAGGAAAATTGTTTAAAATCAGTAGAGAGGAATGTGGAAAATGTCAAGGAAAAGCGTGCAAATGTAACTGTAATCTATGCAAACTCCTGTGAAACTAATTTAGAACACATTAAATATCACAACATTGTCTTCCTGCAAATTGCTCACCATTATTGAAGTAATATATTTTAGGGTGCAAGGAAAATTTACTTTAGAATAAATGTATTATTCAGTAATCACAAGCAGAGCTGGAGCTTACAAATGGACTATTAACCTTCAATGACCCAGGACCATGCTAGGTTTTTAGGTTGGCCACATGAGCTTTTGACTAAGTAATGTATATATTTTATATTGTTCCTTGGTTCTGTAATAGGCTGCCTAGTGCAGCCTGTGTTAGAACCACATTGAAGACAAGCCAGGGAGCTTTCAATAGGCTCTTGGCTGTCTCCCACTCATGTGCCCATGTACCACTAGTAACATGGTGCCTTGGTCATGTTTGATCAAGGCATCAATATGATTAATGCTGATCAATTGGTGCATTGATGGTATCCAAGGTGCATCATGAATAGAGATGAGCGAACACTAAAATGTTCGAGGTTCGAAATTCGATTCGAACAGCCGCTCAATGTTCGTGTGTTCGAACGGGTTTCGAACCCCATTATAGTCTATGGGGAACAGATACTCGTTAAGGGGGAAACCCAAATCCGTGTCTGGAGGGTCACCAAGTCCACTATGACACCCCAGGAAATGATGCCAACACCTCTGGAATGACACTGGGACAGCAGGGGAAGCATGTCTGGGGGCATCTAAGACACCAAAGACCCTCTATTACCCCAACATCACAGCCTAACAACTACACACTTTACACACTCAATACCACCTCTCTGACAGTAGGAAAACACCTTGAAACATGTGTATTTGGCACTTGCAGTGAGGAGAGCTTGTCACCAGCAGTGAATTTGGCCCTTGTAGTAAGTTGAGGTTGGCACCAACATTTGTTTTGAAAATCAGGGTGGATTGAGCCTCTAACCAGCAGAGTTTGGGCAAATTCATGGTGGAGGGAGCCTCTAAAAACCCCAGTTTGGACCAATTCATGGTGGAGGGAGCCTCTAAAAACCCCAGTTTGGACCAATTCATGGTGGAGGGAGCCTCTAAAAACCCCAGTTTGGACCAATTCATGATGGAGGGAGCCTCTAAACAGCCCAGTTTGGGCAAATTCATGGTGGAGGGAGCCTCTAAAAACCCCCAGTTTGGACCAATTCATGGTGGAGGGAGCCTCTAAAAACCCCAGTTTGGACCAATTCATGGTGGAGGGAGCCTCTAAACAGCCCAGTTTGGGCAAATTCATGGTGGAGGGAGCCTCTAAACAGCCCAGTTTGGGCAAATTCATGGTGGAGGGAGCCTCTAAAACCCCCAGTTTGGACCAATTCATGGTGGAGGGAGCCTCTACAAACCCCAGTTTGGACCAATTCATGGTGGAGGGAGCCTCTAAAAACCCCAGTTTGGACCAATTCATGATGGAGGGAGCCTCTAAACAGCCCAGTTTGGGCAAATTCATGGTGGAGGGAGCCTCTAAAAACCCCCAGTTTGGACCAATTCATGGTGGAGGGAGCCTCTAAAAACCCCAGTTTGGACCAATTCATGGTGGAGGGAGCCTCTAAACAGCTCAGTTTGGGCAAATTCATGGTGGAGGGAGCCTCTAAACAGCCCAGTTTGGGCAAATTCATGGTGGAGGGAGCCTCTAAAAACCCCAGTTTGGACCAATTCATGGTGGAGGGAGCCTCTAAAAACCCCAGTTTGGACCAATTCATGGTGGAGGGAGCCTCTAAAAACCCCAGTTTGGACCAATTCATGGTGGAGGGAGCCTCTAAAAACCCCAGTTTGGACCAATTCATGGTGGAGGGAGCCTCTAAAAACCCCCAGTTTGGACCAATTCATGGTGGAGGGAGCCTCTAAAAACCCCAGTTTGGACCAATTCATGGTGGAGGGAGCCTCTAAACAGCTCAGTTTGGGCAAATTCATGGTGGAGGGAGCCTCTAAAAACCCCCAGTTTGGACCAATTCATGGTGGAGGGAGCCTCTAAAAACCCCAGTTTGGACCAATTCATGGTGGAGGGAGCCTCTAAACAGCTCAGTTTGGGCAAATTCAAGGTGGAGGGAGCCTCTAAACAGCCCAGTTTGGGCAAATTCATGGTGGAGGGAGCCTCTAAAACCCCCAGTTTAGACCAATTCATGGTGGAGGGAGCCTCTAAACAGCCCAGTTTGGGCAAATTCATGGTGGAGGAAGCCTCTAAAAAACCCCAGTTTGGACCAATTCATGGTGGAGGGAGCCTCTAAAAACCCCAGTTTGGACCAATTCATGGTGGAGGGAGCCTCTAAACAGCTCAGTTTGGGCAAATTCATGGTGGAGGGAGCCTCTAAACAGCCCAGTTTGGGCAAATTCATGGTGGAGGGAGCCTCTAAAAACCCCAGTTTGGACCAATTCATGGTGGAGGGAGCCTCTAAAAACCCCAGTTTGGACCAATTCATGGTGGAGGGAGCCTCTAAAAACCCCAGTTTGGACCAATTCATGGTGGAGGGAGCCTCTAAACAGCCCAGTTTGGGCAAATTCATGGTGGAGGGAGCCTCTAAACAGCCCAGTTTGGGCAAATTCATGGTGGAGGGAGCCTCTAAAAACCCCAGTTTGGACCAATTCATGGTGGAGGGAGCCTCTAAAAACCCCAGTTTGGACCAATTCATGGTGGAGGGAGCCTCTAAAAACCCCAGTTTGGACCAATTCATGATGGAGGGAGCCTCTAAACAGCTCAGTTTGGGCAAATTCATGGTGGAGGGAGCCTCTAAAAACCCCCAGTTTGGACCAATTCATGGTGGAGGGAGCCTCTAAAAACCCCAGTTTGGACCAATTCATGGTGGAGGGAGCCTATAAACAGCTCAGTTTGGGCAAATTCATGGTGGAGGGAGCCTCTAAAAACCCCAGTTTGGGCAAATTCATGGTGGAGGGAGCCTCTAAAACCCCCAGTTTGGACCAATTCATGGTGGAGGGAGCCTCTAAAAACCCCAGTTTGGGCAAATTCATGGTGGAGGGAGCCTCTAACCAGCCCAGTTTGGACCAATTCATGGTGGAGGGAGCCTCTAAAAACCCCAGTTTGGACCAATTCATGATGGAGGGAGCCTCTAAACAGCCCAGTTTGGACCAATTCATGGTGGAGAGAGCCTCTAAAAACCCCAGTTTGGACCAATTCATGGTGGAGGGAGCCTCTAAACAGGCCAGTTTGGGCAAATTCATGGTGGAGGGAGCCTCTAAACAGCCCAGTTTGGGCAAATTCATGGTGGAGGGAGCCTCTAACCAGCCCAGTTTGGACCAATTCATGGTGGAGGGAGCCTCTAAAAACCCCAGTTTGGACCAATTCATGGTGGAGGGAGCCTCTAAACAGCCCAGTTTGGACCAATTCATGGTGGAGGGAGCCTCTAAAAACCCCAGTTTGGACCAATTCATGGTGGAGGGAGCCGCTAAACAGCCCAGTTTGGACCAATTCATGGTGGAGGGAGCCTCTAACCAGCAGAGTTGTGGGAAAGCAGGGTGGAGGGAGCCTCTAACCAGCAGAGTTGGTGGAAATCAGGGTGGAGGGAGCCTCTAACCAGCAGAGTTGTGGGAAAGCAGGGTGGAGGGAGCCTCTAACCAGCAGAGTTGTGGGAAAGCAGGGTGGAGGGAGCCTCTAACCAGCAGAGTTGTGGGAAAGCAGGGTGGAGGGAGCCTCTAACCAGCAGAGTTGGTGGAAATCAGGGTGGAGGGAGCCTCTAACCAGCAGAGTTGGGGGAAATCAGGGTGGAGGGAGCCTAGTATTAGCAGAATTGTGCAACGCTTATGGTGGATGAGTATGAGGATGCGGAGGAATTGGAGAGGTTGAGTACAGACATGGAGTTTCATGTTGGGGTGCTTTACACAGGTGGGCACAAAAATGAAGGCTCTATCCAGTGGTGGTTCATTTTATCAAAGTGAGCCGGTCGGCACTCTCAGCTGACAGACGGGTGCGCTTGTCAGTGATGATGCCACCGGCTGCACTGAACACCCTCTCAGATAGGACGCTGGCGGCAGGACAGGACAGCACCTCCAAGGCATATAGGGCAAGTTCAAGCCACAGGTCCAACTTCGACACCCAATACGTGTAGGGCGCAGAGGGGTCGGAGAGGACAGGGCTGTGGTCGGAAAGGTATTCCCGCAACATGCGCCTATACTTCTCACGCCTGGTGACACTAGGACCCTCCGTGGCGGCACTTTGGCGAGGGGGTGCCATCAAGGTGTCCCAGACCTTAGACAGTGTGCCCCTCGTTTGTGTGGACCGGTGAGAACTTGGTTGCCTACTGGAGGAACTGCCCTCCCTGCCGCCAACGTCACATGCTGGAAACATCTCCATCATATTCTGCACCAATTGCCTGTGGCAAGCATTGATGCGATTGGCCCTCCCCTCTACCGGAATAAAAGACGAGATGTTGTTTTTATACCGGGGGTCAAGGATAGCAAAGATCCAGTACTGGTTGTCCTCCATGATTTTGACAATACGCTTGTCGGTTGTAAAGCACCCCAACATGAACTCAGCCATGTCTGCCACAGTGTTAGTTGGCATGACTCCTCTGGCCCCACCGGAAAGTTCAATCTCCATTTCCTCCTCATCCTCCATGTCTACCCATCCGCGCTGCAACAATGGGACGATTCGAAGTTGCCCGGAAGCCTCCTGTATCACCATCACATCATCGGACAACTCTTCTTCCTCCTCCTCCTCCTCCTCCTCCTCCTCCTCCATTAAACGCAGTGAAGCGGACAGATGTGTGGACCTACTCTCCAGCTGTGACGGATCGGATGCTATCCCTAACTCCTCTGTGTGATCTGAGTTATCCCTGATGTCAATCAGGGATTCTCTCAGAACACACAAGAGCGGGATTGTAAGGCTCACCATCGCATCCTCAGAGCTCACCCTCCTTGTGGACTCCTCAAAGACCCGTAGGATGTCACAAAGGTCTCTCATCCATGGCCACTCATGGATGTGAAACTGAGGCAGCTGACTTTGTGGCACCCTAGGGTTTTGTAGCTGGTATTCCATCAAAGGTCTCTGCTGCTCAACCACTCTATTCAACATCTGAAACGTTGAGTTCCAGCGTGTGGGGACGTCGCACAAAAGCCGGTGTTGTGGCCGCACTTTCACCAGTAGCTCTGGAACATTGGGGTAGCTCTTTAGGAAACGTTGCACCACTAGGTTGAAGACGTGGGCCAGGCATGGAACATGTTGGAGTCCGGCAAGCTCCAGAGCTGCTACCAGGTTCCGGCCGTTATCACAAACGACCATGCCTGGGCCCAGGTGCAGCGGCTCAAACCATATTGCCGTCTCATCGAGGAGGGCATCCCTCACCTCGGAGGCAGTGTGCTGTCTGTCCCCCAAGCTGATCAGCTTCAGCACAGCCTGCTGACGTCTACCAACGCCAGTGCTGCAACGTTTCCAACTCGTAGCTGGGGTCAATCTAACAGCGGAGGAGGAGGCGGTGGCGGAGGAGGAGGCGGTGGCGGAGGAGGAGGCGGTAGAGGAGGAGGAGGAGGGGGGTGTTCTTCTCGTGTCCCTGCCAGGAATGTTAGGCGGGGAGACGAGGTACACCGGGCCAGTTTGGGAAGCAGTCCCAGCCTCAACTACATTCACCCAGTGTGCCGTCAGTGAAATGTAGCGTCCCTGTCCGCATGCACTTGTCCACGCGTCGGTGGTCAAGTGGACCTTTGTGCAAAGCGCGGAACTAAGGGCCCGCCTGATGTTGAGTGACACGTGCTGGTGCAAGGCGGGGACGGCACACCGGGAGAAGTAGTGACGGCTAGGGACGGCATAGCGAGGTGCCGCAGTTGCCATCAGGTCCAGGAAGGCGGGAGTTTCAACAAGCCGGAACGCCAACATCTCCTGGGCCAGCAGTTTAGCGATGTTGGCGTTCAAGGCTTGCACGTGTGGGTGGTTAGCAGTGTATTTCTGCCGCCGCTCCAATGTCTGAGAGATGGTGGGTTGTTGTAAAGAAGCGCCTGATGGTGCCTTTGATGGTGCAGGAGAAGGAGATAAGACAGGAACAGGGGAGGATGAGGGAGAAGTCAACAAAGTGGCAGAGGCAGATGAAGTGGTGTCCTGGCTCGTCCTCTGGAGTGCATCGCTAGCACAGTCAGCAGTGGCAGTGGCAGAGGCAGTGGCAGAGGCAGTGGCAGTGGCGTGAACGGCAGGCGGCCTTTGTCCTGCCGTTGCTGCCTGCCACTGATTCCAGTGCTTGGATTCCAAATGACGGCGCATTGAAGTGGTGGACAGGTTGCTCTTCTCAGAGCCCCTAATCAATTTCGAGAGGCAAATTGTGCAGACAACACTATATCTGTCCTCGGCGCATTCCTTGAAAAAACTCCACACCTTCGAGAAACGTGCCCTCGAGGTGGGAGTTTTTCGGGGCTGGGTACGAACTGGAACATCTTGGGAGATTCCGGGTGTGGCCTGGCTTCGCCTAAGCTGCTGACCTCTGCCTCTGCCTCTAGCTACCCTTTTTGGTGCTGCACCTGCCTCAACATCCACACTACTTTCCCCGCTTGACATCCCCCCTGTCCAGGTCGGGTCAGTGTCCTCATCATCCACCACTTCCTCTTCCAACTCCTGTCTCATCTCCTCCTCCCGCACAATGCGCCGGTCAACTGGATGCCCTGACGGCAACTGCGTCACATCATCGTCGATGAGGGTGGGTTGCTGGTCATCCACCACCAAATCGAACGGAGATGGAGGAGACTCTAGTGTTTGAGCATCTGGACACAGATGCTCCTCTGTTAGGTTCGTGGAATCGTGACGTGGAGAGGCAGGTTGAGGGACAATGAAAGGAGCGGAGAACAGCTCTGGGGAGCAGGGACAGTTGGGGTTATTGTTCTGTGAAGCTTGGGAATTTTGGGAGGAAGGAGGACAAGACTGTTGGGTAATAGGAGGAGAGGAGGCAGAGTCTGACTGGCTGCTGGACAATGTGCTGTAAGCGTTCTCTGACAGCCATTGCAAGACCTGTTCCTGGTTCTCGGGCCTACTAAGGTTTGTACCCTGCAGTTTAGTTAATGTGGCAAGCAACCCTGGCACTGTGGAGTGGCGCAATGCTTGCTGCCCCACAGGAGTAGGCACGGGACGCCCTGTGGCTTCACTGCTACCTTGCTCCCCAGAACCATTCCCCCGACCTCGCCCACGGCCTCGTCCACGTCCCTTTCCGGGAGCCTTGCGCATTTTGAATTCCCAGTTAGAAATTGGCACTATATACCAGTAGCAAAAATTGTGGGTGCACGTAACCCCAATATATTCTTTGAATTCCCAGTCAGACAATGGCACTATATACCAGTAGCAAGAAATGAGGGTATTTATAACCCCAATATATTCTTTGAATTACCAGTCAGAAACTGGCACTATATGGCAGTAGCAAGAAATGAGGGAATTTACAACCCCAATATATTCTTTGAATTCCCAGTCAGACAATGGCACTATATACCAGTAGCAAGAAATGAGGGTATTTGTAACCCCAATATATTCTTTGAATTCCCAGTCAGACAATGGCACTATATACCAGTAGCAAGAAATGAGGGTATTTGTAACCCCAATATATTCTTTGAATTCCCAGTGAGACAATGGCACTATATACCAGTAGCAAAAATTGTGGGTGCACGTAACCCCAATATATTCTTTGAATTACCAGTCAGAAACTGGCACTATATGGCAGTAGCAAGAAATGAGGGTATTTATAACCCCA
The DNA here is from genome assembly GCF_031893055.1 of Leptodactylus fuscus. Classification (NCBI taxonomy): domain Eukaryota; kingdom Metazoa; phylum Chordata; class Amphibia; order Anura; family Leptodactylidae; genus Leptodactylus; species Leptodactylus fuscus. The sequence continues at coordinate 139,682,922 of NC_134266.1, read as the reverse complement.
ATATATTCTTTGAATTCCCAGTCAGACAATGGCACTGTATACCAGTAGCAAGAAATGAGGGTATTTGTAACCCCAATATATTCTTTGAATTCCCAGTCAGACAATGGCACTATATACCAGTAGCAAGAAATGAGGGTATTTGTAACTCCAATATATTCTTTGAATTCCCAGTCAGACAATGGCACTATATACCAGTAGCAAAAATTGTGGGTGCACGTAACCCCAATATATTCTTTGAATTACCAGTCAGAAACTGGCACTATATGGCAGTAGCAAGAAATGAGGGTATTTGTAACCCCAATATATTCTTTGAATTCCCAGTCAGACAATGGCACTATATACCAGTAGCAAGAAATGAGGGTATTTATAACCCCAATATATTCTTTGAATTCCCAGTCAGACAATGGCACTATATACCAGTAGCAAGAAATGAGGGTATTTATAACCCCAATATATTCTTTGAATTACCAGTCAGAAACTGGCACTATATGGCAGTAGCAAGAAATGAGGGTATTTGTAACCCCAATATATTCTTTGAATTCCCAGTCAGACAATGGCACTATATACCAGTAGCAAGAAATGAGGGTATTTGTAACCCCAATATATTCTTTGAATTCCCAGTCAGACAATGGCACTATATAGCAGTAGCAAAAATTGTGGGTGCACGTAACCCCAATATATTCTTTGAATTACCAGTCAGAAACTGGCACTATATGGCAGTAGCAAGAAATGAGGGTATTTGTAACCCCAATATATTCTTTGAATTCCCAGTCAGACAATGGCACTATATACCAGTAGCAAGAAATGAGGGTATTTATAACCCCAATATATTCTTTGAATTACCAGTCAGAAACTGGCAATATATGGCAGTAGCAAGAAATGAGGGTATTTGTAACCCCAATATATTATTTGAATTACCAGTCAGAAACTGGCACTATATGGCAGTAGCAAGAAATGAGGGTATTTATAACCCCAATATATTCTTTGAATTCCCAGTCAGACAATGGCACTATATACCAGTAGCAAGAAATGAGGGTATTTGTAACCCCAATATATTCTTTGAATTCCCAGTCAGACAATGGCACTATATACCAGTAGCAAGAAATTAGGGTATTTGTAACCCCAATATATTCTTTGAATTCCCAGTCAGACAATGGCACTATATACCAGTAGCAAAAATTGTGGGTGCACGTAACCCCAATATATTCTTTGAATTACCAGTCAGAAACTGGCACTATATGGCAGTAGCAAGAAATGAGGGTATTTGTAACCCCAATATATTCTTTGAATTCCCAGTCAGACAATGGCACTATATACCAGTAGCAAGAAATGAGGGTATTTATAACCCCAATATATTCTTTGAATTCCCAGTCAGACAATGGCACTATATACCAGTAGCAAGAAATGAGGGTATTTATAACCCCAAATATTCTTTGAATTACCAGTCAGAAACTGGCACTATATGGCAGTAGCAAGAAATGAGGGTATTTGTAACCCCAATATATTCTTTGAATTCCCAGTCAGACAATGGCACTATATACCAGTAGCAAGAAATGAGGGTATTTGTAACCCCAATATATTCTTTGAATTCCCAGTCAGACAATGGCACTATATACCAGTAGCAAAAATTGTGGGTGCACGTAACCCCAATATATTCTTTGAATTACCAGTCAGAAACTGGCACTATATGGCAGTAGCAAGAAATGAGGGTATTTGTAACCCCAATATATTCTTTGAATTCCCAGTCAGACAATGGCACTATATACCAGTAGCAAGAAATGAGGGTATTTATAACCCCAATATATTCTTTGAATTCCCAGTCAGACAATGGCACTATATACCAGTAGCAAGAAATGAGGGTATTTATAACCCCAATATATTCTTTGAATTCCCAGTCAGACAATGGCACTATATACCAGTAGCAAGAAATGAGGGTATTTGTAACCCCAATATATTCTTTGAATTCCCAGTCAGACAATGGCACTATATACCAGTAGCAAGAAATGAGGGTATTTGTAACCCCAATATATTCTTTGAATTCTCAGTCAGACAATGGCACTATATACCAGTAGCAAGAAATGAGGGTATTTGTAACCCCAATATATTCTTTGAATTCCCAGTGAGACAATGGCACTATATACCAGTAGCAAAAATTGTGGGTGCACGTAACCCCAATATATTCTTTGAATTACCAGTCAGAAACTGGCACTATATGGCAGTAGCAAGAAATGAGGGTATTTGTAACCCCAATATATTCTTTGAATTCCCAGTCAGACAATGGCACTATATACCAGTAGCAAAAATTGTGGGTGCACGTAACCCCAATATATTCTTTGAATTCCCAGTCAGACAATGGCACTATATACCAGTAGCAAGAAATGAGGGTATTTGTAACCCCAATATATTCTTTGAATTCCCAGTCAGACAATGGCACTATATACCAGTAGCAAGAAATGAGGGTATTTGTAACCCCAATATATTCTTTGAATTCCCAGTCAGACAATGGCACTATATACCAGTAGCAAGAAATGAGGGTATTTGTAACCCCAATATATTCTTTGAATTCCCAGTCAGACAATGGCACTATATACCAGTAGCAAGAAATGAGGGTATTTGTAACCCCAATATATTCTTTGAATTCCCAGTGAGACAATGGCACTATATACCAGTAGCAAAAATTGTGGGTGCACGTAACCCCAATATATTCTTTGAATTACCAGTCAGAAACTGGCACTATATGGCAGTAGCAAGAAATGAGGGTATTTGTAACCCCAATATATTCTTTGAATTCCCAGTCAGACAATGGCACTATATACCAGTAGCAAGAAATGAGGGTATTTATAACCCCAATATATTCTTTGAATTCCCAGTCAATGGCACTATATACCAGTAGCAAGAAATGAGGGTATTTATAACCCCAATATATTCTTTGAATTCCCAGTCAATGGCACTATATACCAGTAGCAAGAAATGAGGGTATTTGTAACCCCAATATATTCTTTGAATTCCCAGTCAGACAATGGCACTATATACCAGTAGCAAGAAATGAGGGTATTTGTAACCCCAATATATTCTTTGAATTCCCAGTCAGACAATGGCACTATATACCAGTAGCAAGAAATGAGGGTATTTGTAACCCCAATATATTCTTTGAATTCCCAGTCAGACAATGGCACTATATACCTGTAGCAAGAAATGAGGGTATTTGTAACCCCAATATATTCTTTGAATTCCCAGTCAGACAATGGCACTATATACCAGTAGCAAAAATTGTGGGTGCACGTAACCCCAATATATTCTTTGAATTACCAGTCAGAAACTGGCACTATATGGCAGTAGCAAGAAATGAGGGTATTTGTAACCCCAATATATTCTTTGAATTCCCAGTCAGACAATGGCACTATATACCAGTAGCAAGAAATGAGGGTATTTGTAACCCCAATATATTCTTTGAATTCCCAGTCAGACAATGGCACTATATACCAGTAGCAAGAAATGAGGGTATTTGTAACCCCAATATATTCTTTGAATTTCCAGTCAGACAATGGCACTATATACCAGTAGCAAAAATTGTGGGTGGGTGCACGTAACCCCAATATATTCTTTGAATTACCAGTCAGAAACTGGCACTATATGGCAGTAGCAAGAAATGAGGGTATTTGTAACCCCAATATATTCTTTGAATTCCCAGTCAGACAATGGCACTATATACCAGTAGCAAGAAATGAGGGTATTTGTAACCCCAATATATTCTTTGAATTCCCAGTCAGACAATGGCACTATATACCAGTAGCAAGAAATGAGGGTATTTATAACCCCAATATATTCTTTGAATTACCAGTCAGAAACTGGCACTATATGGCAGTAGCAAGAAATGAGGGTATTTGTAACCCCAATATATTCTTTGAATTCCCAGTCAGACAATGGCACTATATACCAGTAGCAAGAAATGAGGGTATTTGTAACCCCAATATATTCTTTGAATTCCCAGTCAGACAATGGCACTATATACCAGTAGCAAAAATTGTGGGTGCACGTAACCCCAATATATTCTTTGAATTACCAGTCAGAAACTGGCACTATATGGCAGTAGCAAGAAATGAGGGTATTTATAACCCCAATATATTCTTTGAATTCCCAGTCAGACAATGGCACTATATACCAGTAGCAAGAAATGAGGGTATTTATAACCCCAATATATTCTTTGAATTCCCAGTCAGACAATGGCACTATATACCAGTAGCAAGAAATGAGGGTATTTATAACCCCAATATATTCTTTGAATTCCCAGTCAGACAATGGCACTATATACCAGTAGCAAGAAATGAGGGTATTTGTAACCCCAATATATTCTTTGAATTCCCAGTGAGACAATGGCACTATATACCAGTAGCAAAAATTGTGGGTGCACGTAACCCCAATATATTCTTTGAATTACCAGTCAGAAACTGGCACTATATGGCAGTAGCAAGAAATGAGGGTATTTGTAACCCCAATATATTCTTTGAATTCCCAGTCAGACAATGGCACTATATACCAGTAGCAAGAAATGAGGGTATTTGTAACCCCAATATATTCTTTGAATTCCCAGTCAGACAATGGCACTATATACCAGTAGCAAGAAATGAGGGTATTTGTAACCCCAATATATTCTTTGAATTCCCAGTCAGACAATGGCACTATATACCAGTAGCAAGAAATGAGGGTATTTGTAACCCCAATATATTCTTTGAATTCCCAGTCAGACAATGGCACTATATACCAGTAGCAAGAAATGAGGGTATTTGTAACCCCAATATATTCTTTGAATTCCCAGTGAGACAATGGCACTATATACCAGTAGCAAAAATTGTGGGTGCACGTAACCCCAATATATTCTTTGAATTACCAGTCAGAAACTGGCACTATATGGCAGTAGCAAGAAATGAGGGTATTTGTAACCCCAATATATTCTTTGAATTCCCAGTCAGACAATGGCACTATATACCAGTAGCAAGAAATGAGGGTATTTATAACCCCAATATATTCTTTGAATTCCCAGTCAGACAATGGCACTATATACCAGTAGCAAGAAATGAAAGTATTTATAACCCCAATATATTCTTTGAATTCCCAGTCAATGGCACTATATACCAGTAGCAAGAAATGAGGGTATTTGTAACCCCAATATATTCTTTGAATTCCCAGTCAGACAATGGCACTATATACCAGTAGCAAGAAATGAGGGTATTTGTAACCCCAATATATTCTTTGAATTCCCAGTCAGACAATGGCACTATATACCAGTAGCAAGAAATGAGGGTATTTGTAACCCCAATATATTCTTTGAATTCCCAGTCAGACAATGGCACTATATACCAGTAGCAAGAAATGAGGGTATTTGTAACCCCAATATATTCTTTGAATTCCCAGTCAGACAATGGCACTATATACCAGTAGCAAGAAATGAGGGTATTTGTAACCCCAATATATTCTTTGAATTCCCAGTGAGACAATGGCACTATATACCAGTAGCAAAAATTGTGGGTGCACGTAACCCCAATATATTCTTTGAATTACCAGTCAGAAACTGGCACTATATGGCAGTAGCAAGAAATGAGGGTATTTGTAACCCCAATATATTCTTTGAATTCCCAGTCAGACAATGGCACTATATACCAGTAGCAAGAAATGAGGGTATTTATAACCCCAATATATTCTTTGAATTACCAGTCAGACAATGGCACTATATACCAGTAGCAAGAAATGAGGGTATTTATAACCCCAATATATTCTTTGAATTACCAGTCAGAAACTGGCACTATATGGCAGTAGCAAGACATGAGGGTATTTGTAACCCCAATATATTCTTTGAATTCCCAGTCAGACAATGGCACTATATACCAGTAGCAAGAAATGAGGGTATTTATAACCCCAATATATTCTTTGAATTCCCAGTCAGACAATGGCACTATATACCAGTAGCAAAAATTGTGGGTGCACGTAACCCCAATATATTCTTTGAATTCCCAGTCAGACAATGGCACTATATGGCAGTAGCAACAATAGTGGGTGTATATAGCCCCAATTCTATTGCTAGGGGACTTGCAGTGTATTTCTGGGGTGAAGGTGGGGGGGCACACCGTTGGAACGGGTATCGGGGGTATATATCGGGTATACGGGAATACACTGTCAGTGTATTCCATTCAGGATCCTGGGAAAGCTGGGTTGCGGCGATTGAGCCCGTCAGTGCCACGTTACACTGACAAGCTTCTCCCTGGAATTGAAGTTATATGTAAGCCCAATATATTCTTTGAATTCCCAGTGAGACAATGGCACTATATGGCAGTAGCAAAAATAGTGGGTGTATATAGCCCCAATTCTATTGCTAGGGGACTTGCAGGGTATTTCTGGGGTGAAGGTGGGGGGGCACACCGTTGGAACGGGTATCGGGGGTATATATCGGGTATACGGGAATACACTGACAGTGTATTCCATTCAGGATCCTGGGAAAGCTGGGTTGCGGCGATTGAGCCCGTCAGTGCCACGTTACACTGACAAGCTTCTCCCTGGAATTTAGCTCTTATAAGAACTGTTGGTTGTCTTCTCCTTCCTATCCTAGCCTGTCCCTGCCTACCCAGAATCTAAGCCCTAGCTAACTGGACGGAAACCTCCGTCCCCGGTGAATTGCAAGCTCAGAATGACGCGAAGCTGGGCGTCGCTGTTCTTTTAAATTAGAGGTCACATGTTTTCGGCAGCCAATGGGTTTTGCCTACTTTTTTCAACGTCACCGGTGTCGTAGTTCCTGTCCCACCTACCCTGCGCTGTTATTGGAGCAAAAAAGGCGCCAGGGAAGGTGGGAGGGGAATCGAGTAATGGCGCACTTTACCACGCGGTGTTCGATTCGATTCGAATATGCCGAACAGCCTAATATCCGATCGAACATGAGTTCGATAGAACACTCACCCTCCTAAAAAAAAAAAAAAAAAAAAATTATTATTTTATTTTTATTTTTTTTGCTGACTCGAGTATAAGCCGAGGGGGGCTTTTTCAGCTCAAAAACTGGGCTGAAAAATTCGGCTTATACTCGAGTATATACGGTACTTTAGTTTTATTAACTCCATGTGCCTCACATTAATAGCAATTAACCCCATCATGTCCCTCATATTAACCCCTGTGTGGCTCACATAAGAGTTAATAACATGTGTGACATATGGGGGTACTATATAATGAAGATATTTACTTAATTATTACCTCCATATGTCTCACATATCAGTAGCCCTTATGGAAAGCACACAGAGGGTTAATGTGAGAGACATGATGGGGTTCACTGCTATTAATATGAGGCACATTGAGTTGTAACCTGTAATATACATGACCAGACTTTTTATACACAACTGTGGATAAAAGTACAGACCTATACATTTCTAAGGACCCATATATACAGCCATTCTTTTTGTGGCTGTGTATCTGGGCCAAATTGAAGAGCTGAAAACTATGGAGCAGGTCCTATATCTGTCCTATACGTACCCTATATCTGTCCTATACGTACCCTATATCTGTCCTATACGTACCCTATATCTGTCCTATATACAGTCCTATGAAAAAGTTTGGGCACCCCTATTAATCTTAATCATTTTTAGTTCTAAATATTTTGGTATTTGCAGCAGCCATTTCAGTTTGATATATCTAATAACTGATGGACACAGTAATATTTCAGGATTGAAATGAGGTTTATTGTACTAACAGAAAATGTGCAATATGCATTAAACCAAAATTTGACCGGTGCAAAAGTATGGGCACCTCAACAGAAAAGTGACATTAATATTTAGTAGATCCTCCTTTTGCAAAGATAACAGCCTCTAGTCGCTTCCTGTAGCTTTTAATCAGTTCCTGGATCCTGGATAAAGGTATTTTGGACAAACAATTCAAGTTCAGTTAAGTTAGATGGTCGCCGAGCATGGACAGCCCGCTTCAAATCATCCCACAGATGTTCAATGATATTCAGGTCTGGGGACTGGGATGGCCATTCCAGAACATTGTAATTGTTCCTCTGCATGAATGCCTGAGGATTTGGAGCGGTGTTTTGGATCATTGTCTTGCTGAAATATCCATCCCCGGCGTAACTTCAACTTCGTCACTGATTCTTGAACATTATTCTCAAGAATCTGCTGATACTGAGTGGAATCCATGCGACCCTCAACTTTAACAAGATTCCCGATGCCGGCATTGGCCACACAGCCCCAAAGCATGATGGAACCTCCACCAAATTTTACAGTGGGTAGCATGTGTTTTTCTTGGAATGCTGTTTCTTTTTGGACGCCATGCATAACGCCTTTTTTTATAACCAAACAACTCAATTTTTGTTTCCAAAATGAAGCTGCCTTGTCCAAATGTGCTTTTTCATACCTCAGGCAACTCTATTTGTGGCGTACGTGCAGAAACGGCTTCTTTCTCATCACTCTCCCATACAGCTTCTATTTGTGCAAAGTGCGCTGTATAGTTGACCGATGCACAGTGACACCATCTGCAGCAAGATGATGCTGCAGCTCTTTGGAGGTGGTCTGTGGATTGTCCTTGACTGTTCTCACCATTCTTCTTCTCTGCCTTTCTGATATTTTTCTTGGCCTGCCACTTCTGGGCTTAACAAGAACTGTCCCTGTGGTCTTCCATTTCCTTACTATGTTCCTCACAGTGGAAACTGACAGGTTAAATCTCTGAGACAACTTTTTGTATCCTTCCCCTGAACAACTATGTTGAACAATCTTTGTTTTCAGATCATTTGAGAGTTGTTTTGAGTAGCCCATGATGCCACTCTTCATAGGAGATTCAAATAGGAGATCAACTTGCAATTGGCCACCTTAAATACCTTTTCTTATGATTGGATACATCTGGCTATGAAGTTCAAAGCTCACTGAGGTTACAAAACCAATTTTGTGCTTCAGTAAGTCAGTAAAAAGTAGTTAGGGGAATTCAAATCAATAAAATGATAAGGGTGCCCATACTTTTGCACCGGTCAAATTTTGGTTTAATGCATATTGCACATTTTCTGTTAGTACAATAAACCTCATTTCAATCCTGAAATATTACTGTGTCCATCAGTTATTAGATATATCAAACTGAAATGGCTGTTGCAAACACCAAAATATTTAGAACAAAAAATGATTAAGATTAATAGGGGTGCCCAAACTTTTTCATAGGACTGTATACCCTATATCTGTCTGCATTTGTGGCCCTGTCAATTAATTTTTAATGTTTATATCAGTGAAAACCACATGCGTGCCACTTGTATGCAGGAGGCGTAAGGCTGAGGCCCCACGTTGCATAAATGCAGCATTTTTGTTGCAGATTTTGCTGCAGTTTATTTCAACCAAAGAATCAACCATTTAGAATCTATATTATTAACTATATGTATAATATGTACTATTTTAGTGTCATTTTGTGCCATTTTGGTTGGTGGTGTGCCCCGGGATTTTTTAAGTGTAAAAAGTGTGCCGCGGCTCAAAAAAGGTTGAAAATCACTGCCCTAGAGGACAGATAAGGGGATTAAAAGTAGCAATTGTAAACAGAGTAGAGATAAGGAGGACACAGGGACATTTATTACCGTATTTTCCGGACTATAAGGCGCACATAAAAACCTACGATTTCCTCAGAAATCGTAAGTGCGGCTTATAGTCCGGTGCGGCTTATATATGGATGGAAGCGGCGGCAAAGTCTGCGTGCCGCTTCCATACATACATAAAAGGCACCGTAAGGGTGCATTCACACTACCGAACGCCGGCGTGTATCACAGCCGTACACGCCGGCGTTACAGCAGGGCTGCCGGACACTTCCTATTCATTTCTATGGGAGCCGGCATGCGAGCGCTCCCTATAGAAATGAATGGAAAAAAGCAGTCCATTCATTTCTATGGGGAGTGCTGGCATGCCGGCTCCCATAGAAATGAATGGGAAGTGTCCGGCAGCCCTGCTGTCAAGCCGGCCTGAAACAGAACGTGAAACTTACCCAGCGGTGCAGGGCGGGCGGGCATTCAGGCCTCCTCTTCCTCCGATGTTCCGTCCTTCTCCTCCGGCACTCGCTGATAATGGCCGGGGCGCATGCGCAATATCATAATGCTTCTACTACAGCTACTGCGCATGTGCCCTGGCCATTATCAGCTTGCGAGCGCCGGAGGAGGACGGAACATCGGAGGAAGAGGAGGCCTGAATGCCCGCCCACCCTGCACCGCTCGGTAAGTTTCACATTCTGTTTCAGGCTTTTATTTTAGAGCCCTAACGTTTACGGTTGGGCTCTATCAGCATGATTTTGCTGATAGAGCCCCTCCTCGCCTGCCGAGCGCTTCCAATAAAAGCAGCTGGCACGCGGGGGGTTAAGTGACCGCTGGCAAAGTCTGCCTGCCGCCGCTTTCAATAACATATAATGCGCACCAGACTGCGGCTTATAGTCCGGTGCGCCTTATATATGAACCGAGACGGACTATAAGGCGCTCATGGGCAATGCGGCTTATAGTCCAGTGCGCCTTATAGTCCGTAAAATACGGTATATCTCCTTATCTTTACTTTGTTTACAATTGCTACTTTTAATTCCCTTATCTGTCCTCTAGGGGACGAGAACGTTTGCTATCAGCATAAAAAGGTGTCAGTATACAATCAGTATGTGCATCAGTCTGTTTCGAAGTGTCAAACTGAATTCAAACGGACGGATGGCATACTGATGTGTGAACACAGCATTAGAACGTTCCTGCATTTGTAGTCGTATCCACTGGCAACCAATCAAGACAACAGACTTTGACCACAAGATATTTAGAGAAAATCTTTAAAACTCTGCAAAATGCTTACTTACTTATATTTGCAAAAATGTTTAACTTTTAATTATCTACAAATTTTAAAATAATTGTGTACATGGAAATACCCCTTTAAGTCTCCTGATGGTAGTTGATGGGGAGATAAGGGTAGTTGGATGTCAACTGTCTGATCCTTTTGTTCTCAAGAAAATAAGCTGTTGCCAGAAGAGCAGCAATTTTCTGCCAGTTCGTCCAACAACTACTGTATATCGCCTATGGCTAACTTTATAAAAGAAGGAGAAAAGGTGCTAAGTCTTTTAATTATAGATATATAGTATTCTGATCAGTGTTATGCATATATTGAAAGAAAATACAGTTTGACTAGTCTGGTACTCTTAGAGTGCTTGGATTACAGTATTTCTGAAATATACCACATAAATATATAACACAGGGCTATCTGTCATACTGACATTATGCAATTACGGTAATTCTTCACTTCCTTTACTAGTCAGGCCTGGGTGTACTGCTGTACAAAATGTCATGGAGCCATGCTGCTCTCTACACTAATGGATCACATTTCACTTGCAAGGAATGATGGAAAAGTATATGTAAAATGTGATTCTCATATTGTAATGACAGGAGGCTGGCTTGCTCATTGCAGCTTCCATGCAGGTGCTGTGCAACTTCAAGTTATCACTCTCTAGCCTCAAGGGCCTACCAAGTGAGGGAGCATCCAGAAGGTAACTAGTAACTGTAACCAGGGGTGAACCTGCTCCTTTCGCCGCCCGAGCGAAGTACATCGTGTCACATCGAAAGGGGGCGGGGCTTAGCGCCGTTTGCCGGCAGAAAGCAGGCCCGGAGACTGCCTGCGCTCTGCCTGAGCGTGCGGGGAGGCTGCTGGAGCAGCGCTGCTCCAGTGGCCTCCACAAACCACCGCTCCGTGCTAAGCCAGTCCAGGACAGCTTGTCCTGGACTGGCTTAGGGAAGCAAAAATGCCGCCCTCCCTGAGGCCCTGGCATAGTGCCGCCTGAAGCGCTCGCTTCAGGTCGCCTCATGGGAGGTGCGGCACTGACTGTAACCTCAGATCATTCCTCAGAAGAACAAAGCACTGCTTTGTGTCTATGGCTAAAATTTATCAATATACACTCACCGGCCACTTTATTAGGTACACCATGCTAGTAACGGGTTGGACCCCCTTTTGCCTTCAGAACTGCCTCAATTCTTCGTGGCATAGATTCAACAAGGTGCTGGAAGCATTCCTCAGAGATTTTGGTCCATATTGACATGATGGCATCACACAGTTGCCGCAGATTTGTCGGCTGCACATCCATGATGCGAATCTCCCGTTCCACCACATCCCAAAGATGCTCTATTGGATTGAGATCTGGTGACTGTGGAGGCCATTGGAGTACAGTGAACTCATTGTCATGTTCAAGAAACCAGTCTGAGATGATTCCAGCTTTATGACATGGCACATTATCCTGCTGAAAGTAGCCATCAGATGTTGGGTACATTGTGGTCATAAAGGGATGGACATGGTCAGCAACAATACTCACGTAGGCTTTGGCGTTGCAACGATGCTCAATTGGTACCAAGGGGCCCAAAGAGTGCCAAGAAAATATTCCCCACACCATGACACCACCACCAGCAGCCTGAACCGTTGATACAAGGCAGGATGGATCCATGCTTTCATGTTGTTGACGCCAAATTCTGACCCTACCATCCGAATGTCGCAGCAGAAATCGAGACTCATCAGACCAGGCAACGTTTTTCCAATCTTCAATTGTCCAATTTCGATGAGCTTGTGCAAATTGTAGCCTCAGTTTCCTGTTCTTAGCTGAAAGGAGTGGCACCCGGTGTGGTCTGCTGCTGCTGTAGCCCATCTGCCTCAAAGTTCGACGTACTGTGCGTTCAGAGATGCTCTTCTGGCTACCTTGGTTGTAACGGGTGGCTATTTGAGTCACTGTTGCCTTTCTATCAGCTCGAACCAGTCTGGCCATTCTCCTCTGACCTCTGGCATCAACAACGCATTTCCGCCCACAGAACTGCCACTCACTGGATGTTTTTTCTTTTTCGGACCATTCTCTGTAAACCCTAGAGATGGTTGTGCGTGAAAATCCCAGTAGATCAGCAGTTTCTGAAATACTCAGACCAGCCCTTCTGGCACCAACAACCATGCCACGTTCAAAGGCACTCAAATCACCTTTCTTCCCCATACTGATGCTCGGTTTGAACTGCAGGAGATTGTCTTGACCATGTCTACATGCCTAAATGCACTGAGTTGCCGCCATGTGATTGGCTGATTAGAAATTAAGTGTTAACGAGCAGTTGGACAGGTGTACCTAATAAAGTGGCCGGTGAGTGTAAATGTGCTTTTTTTCTGGTACATTTTAACCAATAGCTATCTGCTATGGGACACATTCATTACCTATTGGTGACAGAATTCAGAACAATTTATACCATATATGTCATATTGTAAAGTTAAGGCCCCAAGTTGTGGAAACAAACCATTTTTTGTTACAGATATTGCTTCAGTAGCCAAAGTTAAAAATGGTTACAAAAGTAATGGGAAATATAAAGGAAGCTCTTAGATGTTTCCCTTCTGTTAATTCTACTCTTAGGTTTGGCTAAAAGAAAAAAAAGCAGCAAAATCTGCAAAAAACCGCTGTGTTTCCACATAGTGGGCCCTTAGCCTAAGGCTGGGGCCCCACATGGTGTAATCGCCTCCACACACTGCAGAAAAATACCCGCAGTGGCCATGCTATGATTTCCAAAACCATCTTTTGGAACTATTTTGGAAAATCGCAACATGTCAATTATACCTACGTAAATGCTGGTGGTTTCCCTACAGGTATAATTGAAGCAGAAAGTATGCAGATGAAACCTCTGTGGACTTTATGTAAAAAGTGCTGCAATGTTTTGCCGTCATGGTTTTTCCCACAACACTTTTCTGCTGTGGCCTGCAATGTGGGCTGTTAGCCTAAAAATGGAATAAAAAGTGGTCAAGGCTTGCTGCAGGATTTATACAAACCTATGAATTACACATTTACAAACTGTCACAAAATGATTTAGACCTTACTTTCTTAAAGTGGGTTTTTCAGTGTAGTATCATGTTTGTAAAATGCCCTCCCTTATGGTACCCAAAGATTGATTATAGTACTCAAACATTAGTGTACATCATTTTCTAAATTATAGTAATAATGCTGCATTTAAAAGGGATTTTTGAGGCTAAAAATATTGATGACCTATCCTAAAGATAGGTAATCACTATCAGATTAGTGGGGATCTAACACCCGATACCCCCACTGCTGTTTTCAGAAGCTGATGCTCAGGGAATGGTGCAGAAAACAGACAGCTCTGTTCTCTGTGGCCAGATCAGGTACTGCAGATCGGCTCCCTTTAATTTAAATGGGACCTAATCTGCAGTAAACAGTAGCTGTAAAAAGACATGCAGCTGCAAGTTTGGAATGTGATGATCATAATCTCTTACAGTCTTACAAAAGTAGCCCATGTGGTTCATAGCTGAAGGCTATGCTACTGATTATGATAAATTTGTTGAAAAGTTATTGACCAATTAAAGGGAGTCTGCCAGCAGTAAATTGGTTATAACTCTAAGACGAGTCTTCAGTTTCAAAATATACCTTTGTTATTCAGGTTTGGAGCCCCATTTGTTTTTACGTTGATGTTTAATTCATAAGCAAATTACAGGAAGGCTGGGGTCCCAGTTGCTGGAAATGCCATGATTTACCTGCAGTGGAAATGCTGCGGGAAAAATCGCGGCATTATACAGTAACTGCAAAGTGGATGGGATTCATGCGAATCACATGCCCTCTTTGTGTTTAAAACTGCAGTTCGGGCACAACAGAGTAATTGGATGTCGGCGGCTTTCCCGTTGATATAATGGTAATAGAAAGTCTGCGGAGGAAAACTCTGTGAACTTTCTGTTCAAAGTGCTGCGGGAAGTACGGTGATGCATTCCCGTCCCATGTGGCCTTAGCCGAAATGTGCTTATCGGTTGTGCTTTAGCTTATCTGGGCTTTAGCCTTGGCTCTATACTCTGGGGCAAAGTACTTTTCCCTGGTTTGTATATGAATTATATATCATGACTGCCAAATGTTTACAATGAAATGGGGCCCCAAAACAGAATAACAGAGATATATTTAGAAACTGAGGAAACACAGTAATGTGATTAGATTTATAACAATTTACTGCTGATAGACTTCTTTTAAAGGAGCCTTTTTATTAACTATAAATTTCACAGTTAAACTGTTCTGTACATAAAAAAGTAAATGGCAAGTAAAATGGCAAGTATCTGTCTCTACTAATTCTGGACTATTTCCTTTGGATAAGTAATGTATACTTCACTGCCAGATATGACCTAACAGGTTGTTTGAATGAGTAATCAATATCTGAGCTCCTAAGATGCACTCGCAGAATTAAAAATGTAGCTTAAGAGATGGATGGACTAATAAACATTGTTAAAAAATGATTCAAGGTGAAGCAATTCACTTACCAACTTACTTTCAATTAAAATTCCTGTTCAAAATAACTTTTTTACATTCACTTTATGTACTACTGCTATTATCAATATCTTATTATGGAAGTAGGTGTGGATTGTTGAGGTATATTAGGTATTTAGGGTCAGAAATTTGGGTCAAATTGCCCTATAATGATTTAAAAGGAAATAGAGATGAGCGAACAGTGTTCTATCGAACACATGTTCGATCGGATATCAGGGTGTTCGCCATGTTCGAATCGAATCGAACACCACGTGGTAAAGTGCGCCAAAATTCGATTCCCCTCCCACCTTCCCTGGCGCCTTTTTTGCACCAATAACAGCGCAGGGGAGGTGGGACAGGAACTACGACACTGGGGGCATTGAAAAAAATTGGAAAAAGTCATTGGCTGCCGAAATCAGGTGACCTCCATTTTAGACGAATAGTGGATTTCAAATCCGGGTCATATGAGAATGTGAACTTTGTGACTATGAGACAGGGATAGCTGTACAGGCAGGGATAGCTAGGGATAACCTTTATTTAGGGGGGAATGTTATTAAAAATAACTTTTTGGGGCTCTATCGGGTGTGTAATTGTGATTTTTGTGAGATAAACTTTTTCCCATAGGGATGCATTGGCCAGCGCTGATTGGCCGAATTCCGTACTCTGGCCAATCAGTGCTGGCCAATGCATTCTATTAGCTTGATGAAGCAGAGTGTGCACAAGGGTTCAAGCGCACCCTCGGCTCTGATGTAGCAGAGCCGAGGCTGCACAAGGGTTCAAGCGCACCCTCGGCTCTGATGTAGGAGAGCCGAGGGTGCACTTGAACCCTTGTGCACCCTCAGCTCTGCTACATCAGAGCCGAGGGTGCGCTTGAACCCTTGTGCACACTCTGCTTCATCAAGCTAATAGAATGCATTGGCCAGCGCTGATTGGCCAATGTATTCTATTAGCCTGATGAAGTAGAGCTGAATGTGTGTGCTAAGCACACACATTCAGCTCTACTTCATCGGGCTAATAGAATGCATTGGCCAGCGCTGATTGGCCAGAGTACGGAACTCGACCAATCAGCGCTGGCTCTGCTGGAGGAGGCGGAGTCTAAGATCGCTCCACACCAGTCTCCATTCAGGTCCGACCTTAGACTCCGCCTCCTCCGGCAGAGCCAGCGCTGATTGGCCGAAGGCTGGCCAATGCATTCCTATGCGAATGCAGAGACTTAGCAGTGCTGAGTCAGTTTTGCTCAACTACACATCTGATGCACACTCGGCACTGCTACATCAGATGTAGCAATCTGATGTAGCAGAGCCGAGGGTGCACTAGAACCCCTGTGCAAACTCAGTTCACGCTAATAGAATGCATTGGCCAGCGCTGATTGGCCAATGCATTCTATTAGCCCGATGAAGTAGAGCTGAATGTGTGTGCTAAGCACACACATTCAGCACTGCTTCATCACGCCAATACAATGCATTAGCCAGTGCTGATTGGCCAGAGTACGGAATTCGGCCAATCAGCGCTGGCTCTGCTGGAGGAGGCGGAGTCTAAGGTCGGACCTGAATGGAGACTGGTGTGGAGCGATCTTAGACTCCGCCTCCTCCAGCAGAGCCAGCGCTGATTGGTCAAGTTCCGTACTCTGGCCAATCAGCGCTGGCCAATGCATTCTATTAGCCCGATGAAGTAGAGCTGAATGTGTGTGCTTAGCACACACATTCAGCTCTACTTCATCAGGCTAATAGAATACATTGGCCAATCAGCGCTGGCCAATGCATTCTATTAGCTTGATGAAGCAGAGTGTGCACAAGGGTTCAAGCGCACCCTCGGCTCTGATGTAGCAGAGCCGAGGCTGCACAAGGGTTCAAGTGCACCCTCGGCTCTCCTACATCAGAGCCGAGGGTGCGCTTGAACCCTTGTGCAGCCTCGGCTCTGCTACATCAGAGCCGAGGGTGCGCTTGAACCCTTGTGCACACTCTGCTTCATCAAGCTAATAGAATGCATTGGCCAGCACTGATTGGCCAGAGTACGGAATTCGGCCAATCAGCGCTGGCCAATGCATTCTATTAGCCCGATGAAGTAGAGCTGAATGTGTGTGCTAAGCACACACATTCAGCACTGCTTCATCACGCCAATACAATGCATTAGCCAGTGCTGATTGGCCAGAGTACGGAATTCGGCCAATCAGCGCTGGCTCTGCTGGAGGAGGCGGAGTCTAAGATCGCTCCACACCAGTCTCCATTCAGGTCCGACCTTAGACTCCGCCTCCTCCAGCAGAGCCAGCGCTGATTGGCCGAATTCCGTACTCTGGCCAATCAGCACTGGCTAATGCATTGTATTGGCTTGATGAAGCAGTGCTGAATGTGTGTGCTTAGCACACACATTCAGCTCTACTTCATCGGGCTAATAGAATGCATTGGCCAATCAGCGCTGGCCAATGCATTCTATTAGCGTGAACTGAGTTTGCACAGGGGTTCTAGTGCACCCTCGGCTCTGCTACATCAGATTGCTACATCTGATGTAGCAGTGCCGAGTGTGCATCAGATGTGTAGTTGAGCAAAACTGACTCAGCACTGCTAAGTCTGCATTCGCATAGGAATGCATTGGCCAGCCTTCGGCCAATCAGCGCTGGCTCTGCCGGAGGAGGCGGAGTCTAAGGTCGGACCTGAATGGAGACTGGTGTGGAGCTATCTTAGACTCCGCCTCCTCCAGCAGAGCCAGCGCTGATTGGTCGAGTTCCGTACTCTGGCCAATCAGCACTGGCCAATGCATTTCTATGGGGAAAAGTTAGCTTGCGAAAATCGCAAACTGACAGGGATTTCCATGAAATAAAGTGACTTTTATGCCCCCAGACATGCTTCCCCTGCTGTCCCAGTGTCATTCCAGGGTGTTGGTATCATTTCCTGGGGTGTCATAGTGGACTTGGTGACCCTCCAGACACGAATTTGGGTTTCCCCCTTAACGAGTTTATGTTCCCCATAGACTATAATGGGGTTCGAAACCCATTCGAACACTCGAACAGTGAGCGGCTGTTCGAATCGAATTTCGAACCTCGAACATTTTAGTGTTCGCTCATCTCTAAAAGGAAAGTATTTGAATATTCTGAAAACATCTGCATATTTCGATAATTCGTAGAAATGTTTATTCACAATACATAGTTTAGACGTAAAGAACAAGGAACCTTTGGTATACAAGATGTTAGGATCACATATGTATTGCTGTGCTGAAATCTGTTCTTTTGGTTTTGAAGGAGACAGATAAAAAAGATGGCAGCACTGCCTGTGATCTTGACTACAGGATGACATTGCAGCAGATACTGTGTATTTCTGTCAACAACATCATTAACTAAGCCCCTCAATTTCAAAGTAAATAAAGGCATCTGGGTCTGCAGCTCAGCACTGTTAGCATATTTAAAGCTCATACATAGATGAATTTGCAGTGGACCACATTTGCATATTAATGAAGATCTAATTGCTCTTTGCAGTCAGTTTTGTTGCAAATGACTCCACTACTGTTTACACAAAAATGTTGTTGCTTGAACAGATTAGAAACTGTGTAACATTTCTAGCTATGGAGATTATTGATGCTGTAAGCATTTGTACCTCATCTATAAATGAGCCTTGGGGGTTAACATCCTTCAGGACTGCACGATTCTTACTGACTAAAGACGGAATATAGGCATATAGCACACGGGCTTCAGATTATATTGAACAGTTAACTATAAAAATATAATATGGCATAATAAATAAACAGACACAAGGAATGGTCATAAACCTGCATTAAACTGAAGTTAACCTTGTGCACACAAGTCGTAGTTTCCAAGAACATAACCTAAATAGCTGCAATTTAAATGGATGAGCAAAACTTGAGAGTAACATCAACCCTGGAGCTGAAATGTCTGCGTCACTTTATGTTACTAATGATTTTTAACAGTCGGAGGGATTTAATGGTAATAAAGACTTCCATTTACTTTGATGTTTTGGGTTTTCTGAAAGTGTATTCCTCTAAATAAGACTAGTTTTTACCACTGATGAAAATTCAGTTTAACAGATACTTGTTACTACAAAGAAATACAATTTATACAATACAGATAAAATGTGATTGAAACTGATAAAATATTCTCACCCATATAAAAAGAAACTGTAAAAAGGTGAATGAAAAAATGTACTAATGATTTCTGAAAACAGTGCAGTTACTATGTAGCCAGCTATCAAGTATTACTACTACAGTGCATAGAAAGCAGGGTGATATGAAAGCCCATGCCTTTGATTCTTCAGCTTGACATCACTTACATCTGCTACACACTTCACTTCAAAAGTATCATTCAAATGTGAAATCTCCTAGATCATAGATTGGAAACAACATACCATGTACTTGACAATCACAACATCCCCAAATATGGGTTTTAATGGAGTTTTCTTCTAGGATCAGTCATAACAATTGAATAAGATCTAAACCTGTTACAACAAGCTATAAACAAGATCTCAATTAATAAACCAGAGAGGTGTCTTGGTTACACACCTAGTTTTGGCCTCAGGCAAACACCAGTTGCCTGGCTTGTGATTTCCCAGAGTAATAATTCATTTTCATGAAACCCTTGGGCAAATGTAAGATTTTGTATGCTGGTGTGGGCTCACCTCCCAGAACCAGAGATAAATGAAATTTATTATTATTATTAATAACAACAATAACAATAAAGTGGGCAGCACTGTGGATCAGTGGTTAGCACTGTTGTCTTGCAGCACAGGGGTCCTTCCCAAGGGCAACATCTGCATGGAGTTTGTATATTCTCCCCATGTTTGCATCGGGTTCCTCCCACATGCCAAAAATATACTGATAGGTAAGTTGGTTCTCTGTACAAATAACGGTGGGTGTCGGGGATGAGCACCTAAATAACAGCCAGGAAAAATAAAGAAAATACTATGTCCCCATCTGTTACCTCACAACTGTTTGTTCACATTTTAAAAGCTTTTTAGTATTAGAGATACACTTAACAAATTAGCAAAATCCTATTTCTTGTCTGGTATAAACTGAAGAAAACTAGCAGACAGAGGCCATAGGTGATTAAAGGAATGTTCTGGGATTTTATTCAATTAGCAAGTAGGGAAAGATATAAAATGAAAAAATAACCTATATTCACCATTAAATCTCATGTCAGCCACGGTGGTGCCTATTTGTTCTGCAGCCATGGAATCCCATACATCATTTACGTTACAACTGCAGTCTATCGCTGGCCGCAATGGCATCACTTGCATTTATGGAAAATGACTGGCCAGACACAGCTATTGAATAGGTGAGTGTAGGGTAATTATTTATTTTATCATTCCCAGTTTGTGTATAATTCTTTTAATATCCTGAGTATATGTCCATG
Organism: Leptodactylus fuscus; assembly: GCF_031893055.1. Lineage (NCBI taxonomy): Eukaryota > Metazoa > Chordata > Amphibia > Anura > Leptodactylidae > Leptodactylus > Leptodactylus fuscus. Next base: position 139,662,305 of record NC_134266.1, on the reverse strand, counting down.
GGTAATTTTGGCATCCCCCAATAATCTGGACCTGTTTTTTCAACATGCTCTGGGAAATTTCTAGTTGCACCTCACAGATAATATAAAAGTACAAGTAAAACTATAGTAGTGTTCTAATTGTAAGAGACATTTTCTTGCTACACGTCCATGCTTTACGTTGAATTTAATTTGCAAGAATTTGTTTGAGTCTTAATACACATTATTGTTTGTGAATGAAGTACCTGTCAAACAGTGGGAAAACAGTCCATCCTAATGAAGGCTGAAGTTCAATCTCTTGTCCATTGTTGGATATCACATGACCACGCTGATCATTACTTGGACTAGGGACGTATGTAGCAGCCATACCAAATACTTGAACTAGAAGCACACTGTTAACATCTAAATAAGGATGTAAAACCTAAAAGAAACAGTTTGGTAAGGTAAAGAAAGCAAGCAAGATATAAAATTTAGGCATAGCAAAATCATCCACAAAACTAAACTTCAAAAATAACCAATAAACATTCATTCCAAAGTAAGCCTATTAATCATTCTTTATGTAATGTGACAACCTTTCTTACCCAAACCAAGCCCTAACACTGCTTACAGAATTAGATGGGTGACTTACAGGGTAACTTCAGAAAAAATACTACAGACAAATTATAATCCTCTCTAAATAAGAATGTGTTGGACCTTTCGCCACATAGTTTGAAACTTCCAGCATAACATGCTGGTTATTTCCAGAAGGGTATGAAGAGGGAATAAAAACATGTGATATCAAGATTATAATGGGGTTGCTGGTTATAGGTTGACAGACACAAGGATTTTTCTTTCACTAGGAGTTTACCACCCACTTGGTATCACGTTACCCGAGTTATAACCAGTATAGGGCAAATCCTTAAAGGGGTATTCCCATATCCTGGACCCTATTTAAACTTGTAGCTCATATTTACCCTGAAAAGAAAGATACAAAAAATCATTTGAATAACCCAAAATAAAAAAATAAAAAAAAAGTTATAGATTTCAAAACTGCATGTACCAAAAAAAAAAAAAAAAAAAAGCGTCTGATCATGAACCAGGAAAAATGTCCCGGTCATGATGTGGTTAAATTACTTACCAAGTAAATTTGTGCAATACAGTGCTTTACTTATTCCAAGTTGCATACAGTATTACGGGCAGAATGGTGGCTCATTGGTTACTATTGTTGCCTAGCAGTACTGGGGTCCTGAGTTCAAATCTGACAATATCTGCATAGAGCTTCCTCCAACATACCAAAAATATACCCACCGTATACCTGACTCTGGGTTCACACCAGCGTTCGGCACTCCGTTCTCAGGTTTCCGTCTTCTGCATGCAGAAGACGGAAACCTGTCATGCCGAGTCCGGCCGTGAGCGTTTTATGCTCTCCGCGGTGAAACCGTTTTTTTTTTACTGCATGTCCGACTCTGTGTCCAGTTTAAAAAAAAACAGTTTTGCCGCGGAGAGCATAAAACGCTCACCGGCACTCACGGCCAGACACTTTTCAATCCCATTCAAATGAATGGGTTTGAAAAGATGTCGGCAGGTTTCCGTCTCCTGCCCAGTTTTGTACAGGAAATGGAAACCTGCAGAACGGAGTCCCGGGCGCAGATGTGAACGAGCCCTTAGGCTGCCATTTACCATACTTTGGTTTACACACAGACACTGATTCTAGAAAACAACTGTAGTTTGTCATTCATTTTTGACTAAATACTATTCTATGCTCTTTGTTTTTCATAGAAATTATTAAAATAATGTTCACTTGCATTGATTTCTTTTCCTCAAACCTAATAGCTATTTTATGTAGAGCTTCTGCTATGCTTCAAGCACCAAACATAACATTAATTTTTCACAGTGTAGTATGAGAAAAGGAAACAAGTAATTACTTTGCTCTAAATATAGAATCCCCTGTAAAGAAGAAATCTGGAAGCATTTTGTACTGAGGAGACCATGCAAATAAAATATTCTCTTTCATACAATTCTGCTTGACAACTGATAACTTTAGTACAATATAACCCCTTTATTGGACAAAATATCGCCTTTATTATGTAGTGCAAAGCTGGACATAAATATGACATGTCAGGGCCACATGGTGGCTCAGTGGCTAGCACTGCAGCCTTGCAGAGCTGGAGGCCTGGGTTTGAATCCTGCCAGGAACAACATCTGCAAGGAGTTTGTATGTTCTCCCCATGTTTGCATGGGTTTCCTCTCAATACGAAGACATACTGATAGGGAAAATATGTACATTGTGATCCCTATATGGGGCTTACAATATACATTAAAAAAAGAAAAAAAAATGACATGTTGGAAACCCTATGGCAATGAGTACTGATGGAATGGAAATACAGGAAGGGAGAGGTGATTGGAAAGGTTGGATTTCAACCCATCTGATCTCTTGTTTTACTTGAGATCTGTGCCATGGTACCATACACAAGTCACTCCAACCCACACAGTTAATCACAGGGGACCCCAACTCTTTCCTACTCCCCTGGTGACCTATACATTTCCTAGTTTAAGACAGTCCTAACATTCTTGCTCTCCAGCATGGTCTAAATCTTGGTCCCCAGCATGGTATCTTTTTAAATTGTGGTGTGCTTTGACCATGACATGAGCTCACTGCTCCTGTGTGATGCTGGTGACTTTCTCCCCAATGTCCCTTGCAAGTCTCTTGTTTCAATGATGTCGGGCAGCACAGCGCGTACAAAGCAGATCCCATTCATTTCAATGGGAGCCGACATACGAGCGCTCCCTATTGAAATGAATGGGCTGCTTTTTTCCCTATTCGTTTCAATGTGATATGCGCGTATCACATTGAAACCAATAGGGAAAAAAGCAGCCCATTCATTTCAATGGGGAGTGCTCGTATACCGGCTCCCATTGAAATGAATGGGATCTGCTTTATACGCGCTGATTCTGAACGTGCTTTACGTTTAGAATCAGCTCAGCGTATACTTAGTGTGAATGCACCCTAACGGTTCCTAGAGACATAATATTTCTTTGCATTCCTGCATTGAATTTTCCTAACGATTTTTAGTATATTATGTATTTAGTTAGGACTGATTAATCACGGCATACTAGTCAAGAAAAAAGTCACAATTTTTTAAGTTTAAGAATTGTGACTCTTAAGTTCTGTGCCCCGCACAATAATTTTCTAAAAAGAGGAGCCTTAGGCCCTGTCAATTTTCACTTGTAAATAATGTCAGAAATCTATGACAACAAGAAACTGGCATAGACTTATTTTGGGACAAAGAACTCAGGAGATGTGCCTATTTTATGACAAAGCTCCAGTGGGGCATGGGAAATGCCACTCTTGATAAATTAGTCTCTGTATTTGTTTATATCCAATCAACAATCTTACCTGTATTATCTGGTTATGCTCAGTTCTAATTCCAACTATACTATGGGGACATTGAACCCTTTACATACTGGATGACTGTATTGTACTGTAGTGAAAATGATCATTATCTTTCAGTATAGCACAAAATAATGTTTTAGAAATAGAAATTAGCTAAACAAGGTAAATACAAAGACTACAAGTGCACAAGTAACTTAGTGTAGCAAATTCACATACCACTGAAGGATCTATCCACCTCGGCGACCTCTGTAGACTTGTGAAATCATGTTGCTGTGTTAGCAGCTTCTCCTCTCCTCCCCAGCGTTGGGGTAATTCTGGAAGATGCATACTCTGTGATCCTTTTAATATTCTTGCAAATGCATTGATGTATAGACCATCCACTATTTGGAGAAGGCAGAGTAAAGTATAATAGTTGTATTAAACAATAAAATTGGTATCCAAAATGGGGTCACATGTCAGAGAATTTCACTTTACTGGCATTTCAGAGGCTTTGCAAAAGTGGTATGGCATCCAAATACCCTTCTTTCCTTCTGTGCCCCGCTGTGTGCCCAAACAGCAGTTTATACCCAGTTTATACCCAGGACAAAGAAAAGAAGGAGCATTTGTGAAGCCCCTTAAAAGCAAGTTAAGTGAAATAGTGAATAAGTAAGCTGTGCAGAGTTCAGTGAGTACATTAAATTCCCCAGTAAGCGGATTTGGTGGACCCTTTGACCCTGGAGCTCAGGTCCTTTGACTATTTCACCTCCATTTTGCATTTCCCTAGGTTTGAGTGACTCTACTGTTAATAGATGGCCTATTTTTATCATCACTTTATTTGGTACCTTACAGGTCTACATCCCAATCACTTTTGAGAGACTGTGCCAAGAATGTATTTCCATGAGAGGTCTGATTACCACTATCTACCAGAGTGATGGGTCTTCCCTACCCATAGTTACTTATCTAGATGGGAAGAAGCTGTTGGGAGGCCAATTTTCCCTGACTAGTGGCAGATGATATGGTCATGAGTTTACAAGTCCTCCACTTGTGTGACATTTAAAGGGGACCTTTCACATGCTCATTGATGTGCAGTATTACATACTGCCAGGAAGCCAACAGAGCGCTGAATTCAATCTTATAGCATGTTTTGAATTCTCCTGCATGTTTTGAATTCTCCTGCAGCGTCAAGTAAAATCTGAATTGAACTGTATGTGATCTCAGGTGGATTTGAGAAATGAGGGAACCACATGAGAAATAAACTTCTTCAGCATTTCTTGAGATGATAATAAATCCTTATAGGGCCCAACATTACTTGCTGGTAGCACAAAATTCTGCTCTAGCTATTGTTTACATTTCCTACCATGACCTCTCACTGACAGTTATGAATGGACCACTGGATTGAAGGAAGTAAGGCTAAAGAATTAGGTAATTGTATCATGAACAGTGTTGTATTTACTGTACAGCAGAGCCTACTATTACTATGAGCCTGGGAGAAAGGGGATCTATGTCTGTGTTCCCCCACACTGTGTGCATCAGACATTAAAAAGGTATTCTAGTAATGACAAGTTATTCCCAATTTAAAGGATAGGTGTTAAGTGTTTGGTGAGAGTATGACTGATAGGACTCCCAACTATCTCGAGAACAAGAATCTCACACCAGTCCCCCAACGTATTAATAAGTAATAATGTTGTCGTTTACCTTCTAGTCCAAAAGCTTGTTTGATTCGGACACGTAGCCCAGCTTTCTGATGATATCGTACCACATTGTGAGTGTTGCAATGTTCTAAGGATGCCTCTAACAAGGATGATTTGTGTCCACCTAGCCTTGTCTCATACCAGTCCTTCAACTGATCTTCAGGCACTGGTAATAAAAAAGTTACATGTATCTAAAGATTAATACATTGCATTGAACCATTTTTTTGCCCATGTCCAGCCATACTTATTGCATAACTTGTGGATATGACATAAATTTCTCACACTGGAATAGCCTTTTAGGGTATGTCCATATAGGACTTGCCATTGGATAATTTGCTGCAATGTACAGTAAAGTACACTTAAAGTACAGTAATGGTAAGTGCATGAGAGTTAAAGAGGTCCATTTACCACTTTCACCAACTTTTTCAATCATTTAATAGTTGTCACTCCACTTTTTCCAGCACAGATGGAATTTTTTCTGTAGCCAAGACAGCAGGGATCATATTTAACATGTTGTTTGATGAAACTAACAACATCGATCGATCAAGAATGACGGGGTTTAGAGAAAACAATTCCAGCTGTATCAAAATCAGTGGAGCGGAGCCTATTAAAGGACACAAAGAGTTGGAGTTGTTGGAGGTGGTAAAAGGTCCTTTTTAAACAAATGTCATTCACAAGCTGTACAAAACACCTGCAGTGTAGAAAGAACGCTAGTGTGGGTATACAAGTTATACCACGTCAGTTTATGCTTAAGGATTTCACAGCCAAATAGCTGCAACACTTAAACTATATATTCCAACACATAAAAAAAAACTATTTAAGGCTAAGGCCCCACATTTGTCAGGAAAAGGGGGTGTGGCCTATCCAATACATAGGCAGGTTAAAAAAAAGAGGTCATGAAGTCAGACAGCATTCAAAAAAGGGCAATTGCGCCTTTTTAAAAAAAAAAAAAAAAAAATCAAAATAGGGGCAGTAACGCCTTTTTAAACAAAAAAGGGGCAAACTGTACATACAGTACCTTATAAAGGCACATCTAATCTAACACAAAAGCACAACATATTTTAAAAGGAGGTGTACATCATAAATAGACAACACAATAAGGCCCCACATAGCAGAAACACGGCTTTTTTTGCTGCAGATTTTGTTGCCTTTTTTGAGCCAAAGCCAGGAATGGTTACAGAAGGAATGGGAAATCTATAGGAAGCTGATATACTTGTCCCTTCTGCTCAATCCATTCCTGGCCTTGGCTCAAAATAGCATAGTAAAATCTGCAACAACAAAAAGCTGTGTTTCTGCAATGTGTGGTCTTGGCCTAAAACTAGTCTAAAAAAAGGTGCAACTGTAAAAAATAAGGCTAAAAAAGGGGCAGATGATTAATAACACCCAATGTCTGTAAAGCTCTGCGGAATATGTTGGCACTAAATAAATAAACCAGGGAAATAAAAAGAGGAAGTACTGGGATATTTTTTTTTTACTTCCTTTGTTTAATATTAATATTCCTTTGATATGCTCGGTCTCCTATCTCAGACAAAGCAGTAGGAGAGCTCCTGTACACATTTGCGTTACAGCCAAACATTAGTAAGTTGTAACATCATGTAAAATATTAGTTGTTGGTAATAGTCTCCCTTTAAATCTATTGCATCAAAACAAATCAAAAGTGATTTAATGCTAATATCTCTGTAAACTTTGTTGGCTAGGTCTTTCTGGGAGTCTCCCCTGGCCTGCTTTGTTTTGTTTGTATGTTAGTATTTTTTCTGTACCATTGGTGTATTTCAGATCTTGTTGTATTGTTAGAAAATTGCAATAAAAAAATTGAACTGAAAAATATTATTTAATACATAAAAACATAATAGAAATTAATTGATAAGAATGGAAATATTAACATACTAATGTCATAGAATTTAAAATAATAGAAAAAAAAAAAAAACATAAACACCAACAATCATATAGTAACCAGCTACAATCTCATGGTTAAAGTTGGATTGAATTGTTTCTAGAAAGACTGTTGCTGATAGTTAGGCGTATATATAGTACTTGATTGCTGTTGAGATTTTTTCTTTAGCATGCCTAATGTTCCTCATTACTTGCTATTTGTTTAAATGTACAAGAAGATGAAATAGCTGCAGAAAACCAGGAAAAAAACAGTACCAACATATTTCCCAACTGCATCCCAGTCTTTAGTATATGTACCTTGGCTTTGTTCTTTCTCCATTAAATGTTCTGCCATATCTTTTACACTCTTGGGGAATGAAACATCTTCCTGAAATGTGGATATAATCTGGAGCTCTGACCTTGTAGGTTTGGCATCATCAGTGAAGTAGTAGCCCGATGTATAGCTGGCCATGGGCTCTGGGAGCTGCAGGAAGACAGCATATAGTGAGAATGAGAAGTATTTGGCACTGTACACACTGACATATGTTATGCTGGTTCAGCAACACTAAATCAACATAATGATGTCTGTAATGGTTTGCATTCATGCTTGGACTGCGTACACTGTTATTGAAACAATTTTTAGAAAGATTTCAGCTGCAGCAGTTTTTAATAAAATGCTATGGGAACATTACAAAAGGACAGCAAAAAATAGCATTAGATTGCAGCATAAAATGACTGACTATATGATGCTTTTTAGCCTCAAGCATTTACTTGTTCAAAGATAACAGAAGCGTCTTCAAGATGTCAGTACTGCTAGGCAGTTGTCACTGAAGAACAGATACAATGTGGTTCTATTTTGCTTTGTTTGCAAGCCATTACTATAAAGTGGGGGTCACCTAAAATTACTGATATTGCAGAATAAACATTACTTCTGTAATTGGTGGAGTCCAATTGCTAGAACGCCCAACAATCCTGAAAACAGGGGAATCTGGTTCCACATTTGTGACTGAGAATTGCATAGTTCATCTGTGTTGAAGTCTACTGGGATTAGTAAATGAGCTTAGTGTAATGCCCCTTAGTGGCTTTCACACAATATAATGGCTCCCTAGTGTCCCCATACACTATGCCCCTTATAATGTCCCCTCCAGGTTGCCCCCAACAGATTCATGTCCCCCTTCAGGTTACCCTCACAAATTCATATCCTCCCACCCCACTGGCTGCCCCCACCATGTCACTCCCCCAAATTGCCCCCACTCTGTCATGCCACCCTCAGGTTGCTCCCACAGTATCATGTCCCCCCACAATGACATGTTCCATTCAGTTTTCTCCCACAGTATCATGTCCACACCTCAGGTTGCCCCTACAGTATCATGTCCCCCACACACTGATATGCCCTCCTCATGTTGCCCCCACAGTATCATGTCCTCACCTCCAGTTGCCCTCACAGTATCATGTCCCCCCCCCCACTGACATGCCCATTCTGGTTGCCCCCACAGTATCATGTTCCCCCACACCAACATGCTCCCCTCAGGTTGGCCCCACAGTATCATGTCCCCCCACTCCCCAGGTTGCCCCATAGTGTTATTCACAGATCCCCCATATCATGTCCTCACCCCAGGTTAGCCCCACAGTATCATGTCCCTCCACCCCCTCAGGAGGCCCCCATAGTGTCATGCCTCCCCATTGTCCCCACATTTTCATGCCCCACCCCCAGGTTGTCCCCATAGTTTCATGTCATCCCATTCCCCCTGGTTGCCTCCCCCGTGTCCCCCACTGTATATAGCAAAGAAGAAAAAAAAAAAAAAAAACCTTAATACTCACCTTTCCCTAGTCACTCCACTCTGGTCTCAGAGTCTTTAAAGAGTAACAAGCATGATATAAGGGATGTCAATACATCAGACAGACAGTGACCGGGTGGTGAATTCTCTATGGACTTTCTGTAAAAAGCACTGCAGGAAAACCCACAATGCATTTCCTCCGCATTTTTTCCTGCAGCGCTTTTTTGTCTGTGGCCTGCTATGTGGGCCTTAATCTCAGAGAAAGAGGGATTTCAGCAACACTATGTCCATAGAAGATCTGTAGTTAGTTCTGCAAGAAGTTTGAAACAACATTCCTTCGGAATTCCCTCAAAAACTGTTTATAAGTGTACCAAGAAGATTTGATGCCGTTTTGAAGGCAAAGATTTAATTTAGGTTTCTCTTGTGTTCATTCACTTTGCATTTGAACTCTTAAGTGACAAAAATAAACATCTAATTTTTTTAAAAAGGAGCTGCGGGAAAAACTGCGGCGGCAATGCAACACAGTTTTACCTGCAGTGCTTTAGACAGAAAATTCACAGAGGTTTCTTTTGCAGACTTTCTGTTTCAATTATACCTATTGGGAAACCGGACAACGTTTCTATAGGTATAATTGAAATGTTGCAATTTCCAAAACCGCACTGATTTTGTAAAGGGTGGCGTGTCTGCAGCACGGTTTTTACCAAGTGGGGCCAAACGCTAACAGATGCAAAAAAAAAAATGGATGCAAATAGATGGTCATCTGTAGAGATCAATGTTTAAAAAAAAATAAAAAAAAATAGATCTGTTTCTGTCAGTTTATTAGGATGGACACAAAAGTATGGTAAACTACTTCTTTGTGTCATTCAAAAGAGAAAAAAAAAAGAAAAAGAAAAGAAAAAAACAAACAGCATTGGCTCTAGTTTTTCTCTATCTCTATGTAAATAGGTGGCCATCCATTTGTGTCTGTCATTACATCCTTTTTTGCATCCATTAAATGCATGTAAAAAAAAAAAACATGATCTGAATAGGACCAAAGATGTGCAAATTTTAGTTGCATCCCTTGACTAGAAAAGTTTCCACCATTTAAAGGAAACCAAGTATATGACCTATTCAAATGACTACAGAATTCCTATCACTTTCTAGAATCCAGCCTTTCCAGGGACATCATCATTCTAATATACTGTATTATCCATGGCACTCTCTCAGCTGCATTTTTTTTTTATTGTGATCTATCCTTTGTGTAGGTCGTAGCGATAATACTGTTGGCCTAGAGCGGATTCTGTTCTGAGATACAGTACACACATTTGCTTCCTAGTTACTGTTTGCATTTGTGACACAATACAACATGCATGAGCACTTTTCAGATGAATACAGAGATATGCTCCAGTGCTCTGACCTAAATATGCCAATGACTATCATTTGCAAAATAAAGACAGTTTAGAATCCACATGTATTTCATATCGGGGCAGCTGCTTTTTCTAGAGGACGTAGGTTTAGATTAGTGAACTAGTAAATTAGTAAAGTAACTAGAATGGCAGGGTTTTTCCATATTGTGTATGGCATATGAAGCAATATATTAATAATATTAAAAATACCCATTTGATATATAAGTGACTTGCTTTTGAGGAGTTGCATTTTTTAGTTTTCCTGAATTGTGCTTTGAGTTGATACTTGCCAAACTTTTGAGTTAATAAAGAAGATTTGGGACTGCAACTGGTTAAAGGGGTATTCCCATGTCGCATACTCACCAGTCTTCGCTGCTGTAAAATCTTCTTTCTTCCTGCTTTGTTGCTTCATTGGTGGGCGGGGTTACATATGCAAACCCAGCGGCAAGATGACGTCGCTTCTATGCCGCTGGCCCTGCGTGCGTGCTCCTGAAGCAGCTAGGCATCAGACGTACAGCGAATAGATGGTGAGACCAGTCAGTTCCCCCAGCCTTTACAATGCCAATACAGACTCGGCATCCGCTCCTCCACCCCTCTGCCCCCCCCCCCTCCGGAATAGCAGTATCGCTTCTGCCGCTGCTGGCTTCATGCAGGGCAGGAGCGTAGCAATGTCGCAGGCCCCGGCACCTGTGCTGGTGTCTAACCCTCCCCGGCATCTGCCTCTCTATTACAGCTGATGCCGGGTCTGTATTGGCGGCCCCTTCCCCCCAAAGTGTAAACTACCCCCCCCCCCCAGGCTTGCTCCCGTGCACTTAACCCCTCCTCCCTCCCCCCTGAGAGCAGGCAGATGCATCACTTGACTTTTGACCAGATAAGTCAAGGGCTATGTCAACAATGAATTGAATAAAGTAAGATAGTAGACAAACAAAGCAGTTTTGCTGAAGCAATGTATTTAGGAAAAGTCTTACATTCACATTAACAAGAAGTATAGATAGGATCCTTGTGATGGGACAACCCCTTTAACTGTCACGGTTAAAAACTGGTATCCTTGAGCAACAACCATTCAGCAGACAGATATTGTATTAAAGGGTTTTTTAGGGGCAAAAGTGTTTTTTATTAAACAATGTCTATTAGTGCTACTAATGGGTTAACAAATGTAACCATATACCTATATCAGTGTTTTGGGTGATTTCTAGGTGTCTCTGGGGGCTGCTGCTTTTGTTTACATGCTCTGCTTCCTGCTATCTAACTTCCTCACTAACCCTCTCACCTCTCTCCACCCCTCCTTCCTCTCTCCCCTCTCTGTCTCTCAAACTATCCCACCCTTTCCTACCTACTCAGCCCAGCCCCCAACCCATAGTATATACTTACCCCTCCATGCTTCTTCAGGCGAGACTGCCCCTCCTCCTGTACTGCTCCCGTACTCCCCCTCAGCAGTGACGAAACACCTCTACTGCACATGCATGGTGTTTCTTCCCTACTACATTTCTTAACTGCTTCTGCAATCCGTGTCTGATGAAAGTCTGAGGTAATCGACCAAAACATCAAGTTGTATACTATTGGATTGCTATTTTCTACTAATAAATTATACTTGCAATATTTGTGGAAGTTTAGTGTGAAGCAGGGACCGGGCATGAAGTACAAGGCAGGCATGGAGCATTAACTTGGCAAACACAAGGGTTGCAGAGAATGGCTTGACAGCACACTAAAGTAGCAACAAAGAGTCAACCTTAGATGATACCAGAAGTATTGATCAGAAGAAGGCCTTGGACTAAACCATCATTTACATTAGTTCCTGGCCTAACATAAACGCTTTCTCAGAAGTTTGCATAAGCTTGCTTACCAGTGAAATACATTCATAATAAGTCAATAAGAGTTCTTATCTTATTTATAGCAATAAAAATATCAACAAGAAATTACAGCAAATAATATACTATGATTAAATTATTAGCAAATACCTGAAATACAACTAATAATGAATACATATTTAATAAACTCAGACTAGCTGATCTGGAATACATTCATATATTTCGGTAATAATGTTTTATTACAAATAAAGCTACATATTTTATAATATTATATTGCTGTTTTATATTCCACAACTTTCAGGAATCCCACTTGTTTCTGGTCCACACTTCACTTCTGTCTATTTATGCTCTTATCATTCCACACAATACCCCAAGCTAAAGATTCTTTTTCCATTAAGTTGTGACCTTTTACAGTGGACAGTATAGGTTGTCTTTTCTAATCTATCTTCTTTGGAAAAAGATATCACGGCTGATTCTGCATAACTTTATATTTATTTGCTTATATAAACAAACCATTATAAACCCACTATAGCTATAAAAAATTTATTAAAAAAGCTATTAAATCAATTTTTCTAAAAATCTTTATTATTATCCAAATAATTGGGAATCATGGCACTACTTTTAAATCCAAAATTATAAAGTAATCCAAATGAATCACATATGATTTCAGAGCAACTTATCCCAGTGATCCAGAAGCAATTTGGTGATGAATAATGCTTTTTCCACCATGACGAAGCTCTATGTCCCAAGTCAAAAATGACTCACTGGGCAAAACATTGTCCATGGCCAGGAATTTCCCCAGATCTGGGTGAGAATGAATGGGTGAGAAAGTCTCCTGCAGGTTTCCGTCTCCTGCCTGTGTTTTAGGCAGGAAACGGAAACCTAAGTACGGAGTGCCGGGCCGCAGATGTGAACGAGCCCTTACAATGTACTCAAATATCAGAAGTAAGTAATACTGTACCACTCTAATGTCACTCCAATGCTCTGTGCTGTGTGACCTGTCTGGAATATACCAGTAAATATTGATCTACAGGTAGCCTATCTAGGCTTTTTATCCTGTACATATTTGACGCTAGGTTCACACTAGAGCCCGGAGTCATGCATGCAGAAGACGGAAAGCTGTCAGAGCGGGTCCGGCCGTGTGCGCCGGTGAGCGTTTTATGCTCTCCGCCGCGAAACCGTTTTTTTTAAAACTGGACACAGAGTACTGCATGTCCGACTCTATGAAATGAATGGGTTTGAAAGAGTCCTGCAGGTTTCTGTCTTCTGCTCTGTTTTCTGCAGGAAACGAAAACCTGCATGAACGGAGACCGGGCGCAGATGTGAACGAGCCCTTACTAGTATTTTTCCCTTTTGTTGTCAGTGTGAAAGACATTTATATGCAGCACTGTTCAGGGTTCTCAGCTTAAATAACATATTAATTTTCACTGACACATATGGTTTTTTGGATACACATAACAGTTAATCTGTTTTGCAATTAGTGCTTTTTCACACCACAAAATTTTTCAGCAATGTACAGTAGTATCCATGAAAAATTAGAATATGCTCTATTTTTCTAAAGATCAGACTCCTGAGTCTATTTTCACAAATACAATTCATCCACTGAAGTGAGTAGAACCATTAAAAAAACAAGATACCACACAGATCCTTGTGAATAAAGGGCAACACGGTGGCTCAGTGGTTAGCACTGCAGCCTTGCAGTGCTGGAGTCCTGGGTTCGAATCCTGACAGGGACAACATGTGCAAGGAGTTTGTATGTTCTCCCCATATTTGTGTGGATTTCCTCCCATACTCCAAAGACATACTGACAGGGAAAAATGTACATTACCTTATATGGGGCTCACAATCTACATGAAAAAAAAAAAAATATATATCCTTGTGAATATAACTTTATACTAGATGCAACGTGCTGGGCTGAACTACATTTACATGTTAAGTAGTCATAATGGAAAAATATATTTAAACTTACCTCAGTATGTGGCAGAAGACGAACCAAGAGAGTACAACATGGAAAAGAAGGATAATTTGGTGAGTCAGAAGGTACAAGAGTTTGCACTTTTTTGTTTTGGACACTCGTTCGGAGCTTCAACTGAAATCCACCAACTTTAAGTTTTCCATCATTACTGAACAAACGAAGGAAGCAGTTTCCTAGATAAGACATTAAAGTTAGTTATACTAGTTATGGTCTTTATATACAGGCTAAATTGTATCCCTGTTTTTGCAATAAAAAGTAACCAAAACTAAACAGTGTGAACTTGATCTAAACATAATTGAGATAGGTTTGTATCAGTTTTTAGTGATGATGAAATACTTTGTAGATTACTTAAAACTGAACATCATTATAAAGTATTGTAGAAAAACCTTGATAAGCTGACAGCGTGTGCAAGAACATTGCAGAGGAATTTTAATGCTGATAAATGTAAAGTAAACTTAGACCGCAGTACTGGTATTACTGCATGTAATATGTTATATGGAATATCACTAGGGATAACAGAACAAGAGAGGGAATTGTATATGCTGATACCAAGCTAAGCAACAGTAGACAATGTTAAGCAGCAACTTTAAAAGCAAGTAAGGCTGAGTTCATTAAAAGAGAAATAAAAACAGGGACCCTAATGTGATGTTATCCCTTTATACCCCTTGTAAGAACACATCTGGAATATAGGATTCAATTTTGGGCTTCACATAATAAAAAGAGACTATTTAAAGTTGTCTGACTTCGGATTGCCCTGCTTCAGGAGATAGTAATGAAAGAATGTGAAAATGAGTTAGGGCTCGTTCTCATCAGCGTTCTCCTCTCCGTAGTTCAGGTTTCCGTTTCCTGCATAAAACAGAGCAGGAGACGGAAACCTGCAGGAGTCTTTCATACCCATTCATTTGAATGGGTGAGAAAGCTGTCCGGCCGTGAGCGGCGGTGAGCGTTTTGCGCTCTCCGCCGCAAAACCGGGTTTTTTAATCCGGACACAGAGTCGGACATGCAGTACTCTGTGTCCAGATTAAAAAATCCGGTTTCGCGGCGGAGAGCCTAAAACGCTCACCGCCGCTCACGGCCGGACCCGGTCTGAGCTTTTCGACTTCTGGCATGCAGAAGACGGAAAGCTCAGAACGGACAGGTGAACGCTAGTGTGAACCTAGCATTAGATACTTATATAATAACAAATTACATTGAGGCTTATAATTACAAATTGTAGGAATGAGATTTTTGGAGATGAGTGGTTGAATTTCATGGACTTATGTCTTTTTTCAATCTTAATAACTATGTATATTGCAATGCCATATTACACATCACTATCATTAGTATTATGATAAGTTCACATGGAAATTTTGCATGCAGATTTTTGAGGTGAAATCTGCCTCAAAAACATCGCCCAACTTTCACAACAATGGGATTCAATAGCATATTTTTGTCTCTAGCTTTTTTTTTTCCTCTCCTACAGTAAAAAGGTGTCATGATCTGTCTTCAGGTAGATTCTGCCTTACAAACCCCATTATGATTAATGGGAGGTAGAAAAAACGATAGTGTTTTTTTGACGTGCCTTTTGTAAAAAACGCTACCAAAATCAATAGCATATTGATATGCCTCCTGTTCACTTCAATGGAGTTTGCAAGACATAATCTGCCTAAGGAAAGATCATGATGCTTCTTTTGTCTTCTAGCAGAAAAATCTGCCTCCCATTAACTTCAAAGGGGTTTGCAATACATAATCTGCCTGAAAATAGGTCATGATGCTTCTCTTTTCCTCGAGCACATTTTTCTGCTAGAGGAAAATTTGCTCCTGATTCCATTGAAATGAATGGGAGATTTGAATGGCATTTTTTGAGTCAAATTTTAAGGTAGATTCTGCCTCAAAATCAGCCTGCAAAAAATTCTGTGTGAACTTACCCTTAAAGGGGTTGTCCAGGCCCCCCCAATACTCGTCTATGGAAGAGTACTACCAGGAGTAGGATAAAGGAGGTGTTCCTCACTGCTCAGTGTCATCGCTAGGCAGTAAACAACGCCCCCTCTCACAGTACAGCGCAATAGACGCTACTGTGAGGAAGGGCATTTCTGACTGACTGTCAGAAACGCGCTTCTGACACTGAAGAGCTATGGTAATGGGACCGATAGCTCTTCAGTGGGGGCTCAGTACGGGAAAGCGCACTGTTGGCTTTCTAGTGGTGTATTACACCGCATGTGCCCAGAGGTCACGAAAGGTCCTCTTTAAAGGATGCAAAGAGCTGGTTGGTGGAGGTGCTAAAAAGTCATCTTTAATGTGGTCTGTTGTAATTTGCAGTTATCCATTTGAAAATGAATCCTCTCTAATGGACATAGCTTCATAAATAGAAGCCATAATACTAGTGTGAACAGAGTACATATACAGCCTAAAGATATTAATCGGAAAGGTTGTATGGTCACCGTGCCTTGGCTGCACTGTCCCTGCTGCTGCTGAACACATGTAATACAAAATGTATTAAAACAGAATAACCATGAGTCCATAAATTAAAATTTAAATAGAATTGGGATATAATTACCAATTATAACCTGCTTTCCAGAATCTGGGTCCACTGTAGTTACTTGAAAGATAACATAGCTATTAACATTTAATTTTACAACTTCAGTGTTTAGTTTTTGGCAGAAATTCAACACCGGATTTCTGGCCGAACTGGAGAAACTTGGGAAAGCCACAATTTCAGATACTGATTTTGTTCCAGGATTTACAATTTTTGCAGAAACCTAAGTACAAATAAGAAAGACTTAATATCTGTTCAGTAATTCACAACAGGAGTGCTGCTATTGATAAAAAGGCAAAATGAAAATTACACAAAAATATTGAGACTGTGTATCTCTTAACATGTATCTCTTTGTAACATGAAATATGTTTTTGAATAAAACATGAAAGTGACTATAACACACTATTAAAACCTACATGATGACATTATCTCCTGTAGTCATGATTGAATTTCTAGATGTAGATGTGGGTGTGATTGTTACTTCAAGGTATTTTTCACTAGAGGTACTCTAACTGCTTATATCTGCATTAACTTAGCACTCTACTTTGTATGTTTAATAAATGACCTCATATGTCATAATAGGTGAAAATGTAATTGTTTGACTATTCTTTTTATTGAATTTTAAACATACACAACAGAGAAAGAACGTGTATAATGAAGAGTCAAGTCATGACAAGAGAGCAATAGTCAACGTACGGAATAGAGTAAGGATACACTCAGACGACCAAGGTGCTAAATGTGAACCTGAGGGGCACCCGTTTTCGTGAAACTGGACAAAAATAGAACATGACCTATAGTTTTATGGTCTGTGAAAATGGTCCCTCAAAATAAGTTACGTGAATAGTCCCCATTCACTGATATTGAATTTAATGCTGCCATTTGAATGGACATCATGTGGCCATTAATCACTGTCATGTGAATTTTGCTTTAGCCTAAAAGAAAAGTAAAATAAAATCAAATTCAATCCCACCCCCACCCTCTCCGCTGTCCCCCATGGTGTTCTATCTGCCATAAAGATGAGTCGATTACCCCAGTGAAATAGCGTGTTGCCAAAGTAGAATTTCCAAGTAATACCACGCTGTATAATTGAAACAGCCATTTAGTAACCTCATAATACATAAAGATCTCATATCTATAAACCCTATGATTGTATAAACCACCCTGTCCGCTTATATTTGTGCAGGCTATTGTTCAACTAATCCATACAAAATAAATACTACTTTTGTAATAATTAGTGCAAGGGAAACAAGAGTTGATTTTGCCCAGTGTCTAGTGCTATGTACATTTACCTTTACAATAGTGGAACAGTCAGGTATGTAGTGCAAAGTATCAATGTATAAGTCAAAGGGCTCCTGAATTGTTGTGGGATTTGGTAACACATTTGATTCATTGTGCTTCACCCAGGCAGGTACAGGCGATAGATCTTCTTTCCTAAACATAAAGGCAAAAAACCTGTAAATATTATGTAACATCCAATATCACTTTACTAATACAAATAAGGGAGTTAGCCATCATATACGTTGGAAGTGCAAACAGTCTAAGGCCTGGTTCATATCTGCATTCGGTATTCCGTTTGGAAGGTGTCCGCTTGGGGAATCACTACAAATATCAGATTAGCAATTACACATTTTTAGAACTCTATTTAAATATTTGTTGGATGAGTATTCTGATTCTTACCTGCTTTTCTTTTCCATATAATTTATTGTACTTTTATAATCCTTTGTTGGATCATAAACTGTAAATTTAATGCTTGGATCATTGGATTCTATAATAAATAACACTTCATTTAGTCAGTTGTAATCATACTAAAGTTTAGTCTTATTTACAGGGTACAAAAAGTACTCGGCATTGTTGGGTATAAAGACTTGTTTTGTCTGGGTGTTCATTGGATATATTCCAAGAGTGCCCAAGAAACCAATTCATGTCCAAAGCCTATAACCAATACACTTCCTAAGCATGAAATGAAAATCTCATGGCCAGATTGAATTTTAAGGTAAGTTCACATGGCGGGGAAAGAAGAGGAACTTATGGCAGACAACCACCTCAGAATCTCATTTGTTTTTCTGCAGCAGCAGGTTCCACCAAGAAATCGGTTTCCAATTGCATTTAACTCCTAAGTAGGGTTGAGCGATCATGTTCGGAAAAGATCGGATTCCGATCGGCGATCATGAAATGTGGTATCGAGATTGGTGATCTTTTCCCACAATGCTTTGCTTAGCCTTCACACTGAGTATACGCTGTATACTCAGTGTGAAGGCTCCGCAGCAGTTCCATAGGAATGAATGGAAGCAGCCGGCACACAGCCTTAACCCCCTGTGCGCCGGCTGCCTCCATTCATTCGAATGGGAGGCTAAACTAAACATCTCTAGCAGCTACTTCCCTCTAGAGATGGCTGCTCCGGTGCCCTCCTTCTTCTTGCCTCGCTGCCCCGCCTCCCAGGTTAGTGTTTAAGGCGCTAGGTAGGCAGGGCTTGTGGCTTAGGAGAGTGTGGGTGGGTACAAGGCGGGGAGATGTGACGTCTCCCCTCCCAGTACCCGCCCACACTCTCCTAACCCACCCACATTCTCCTAACTTGGCAGGAAGGGGGCAGCGAAGGAAGAAGAGCAGCGTGCAGCGGCAGCGAGGCAAAGAAGAAGGAAGGCACCGGGCACCGGACCAGCCATCTCTGGAGGTAAGTGGACACCAGGGGGGACTAAGTAGCCAGAGGATTAAAAATCCTCTGGCTACTTTAGTGATTCACTACACAGCGTGGATTCTAACAATTGTTAGATTCCATGCTGTACAGTGAATAGGATTGCTTTTAAAATCCGATCTCCGATTAATAAAAAAAATGCCATTGACTTGCATTGGGATCGGAATTGGGATCGAGATCGGGTTCAAATGAAATATGATCGGAAATCGGATTTTAAAATCGATCCTGAAAAGTCAAGATCGGCTCAACCCTACTCCTAAGACTTCTTAGTGGGTTCAAAGGAACCTGAAATCGGAGTTCAATGGCCAGTTGTCATACTTCTTCAAGAGGTGTAAGAAAAATTAGGCAGTTTACAATAGAAACCAGCTGTTACCTGTCCAAGGCACCTATAAAAATTAAAGTAGAATCTGACTGGTTGGTAAAGTAAACTGCTCCACTCTACCTTCCTATGTAGGAGTATATTGTACAGTGCACTACCTGCTTCTGGCAGATACATACATAAAAAATAAAAAATATCAAATTAGGAGCTTTGGATTCTGGATACTACACCAGATAAAGCCCAAATTTCTACTAGTGTAAGGTTAGGGTGCCACATTGCAGAAACGCATCTTTTTTTGTTGCAAATTTTGTTGCGTTTTTTTGAGCCAAAGCCAGGAGTGGATTGAGCAGAATATAGACGTACAGAAAGTACTTTATATATATCCCCCATTCATCTTGTAGCCACACTTGGCTTTGGCTCAAAAAACCACAACAAAATCTGCAACAAAAAAAGCTGCATTTCTGTAATGTGGGGCCTTAGCCTAATACAGACCATATTTGCTGCCATATGAGGGCCACAAATCCTATAGTGCAAGAGAGTCAAGTCAGTCAAGTAACTGTATATCTATCTTCTGGGTACAATCCATCAATAATGGCTGATAACAGAACAACAGTAAGAAAGTGCTGTATATATACAATCCTCTGATAACAGAGATCAACAGTAATAAGGACTAAATTGACAGCACATATGTAGATGACAGTTGGTATCACTGAGAGAACAGAAGATTGAAACATTGTAACTGACTGGAGATAGCACTCTCCTGTCACTTCTACTGCAGTCCTATGGCATTCAGCAGGGTCAGAACCTTTACAAAATTGGGACACTCTATTTACATTTGTGCTAAATATGGCGTCCAATGGTTCAGATATTTGGATGCCTATAAAGCACAGACAGACATTCAATTTTGTAATACAAAACAGTGAGGACAGTAATTACAGTTGCATTAGGACAATAAACCACCAATATGTCCTAATGGACTAGTGGGTTAGTGTCCAAAATACGCCTATAGTATGCCTGCTAGCCCAAGGGTTTCCTTATCCATATAGAAATGCTACTGGTCACAAATTCACCTGACAATTTCTCTTTAAAATGGTCATATCTTAAAAAATGAAATGAAAGCTGTCACAGACTCTAAATCTGGGCTGTTTTGGACAAGTGAATCTACACTGTTGGAAGAAGCATAATACCGGACATGCAGATCCAGGAACAGGCAGGTCACTCATAATGCGTCACCATTACCAGGACTGACATTATATCCACCAAAGCATGAAAACTACAACTTATTTTGGGAATATGCCATACTTCTGGACTGGTAACTCAAATTGGCATGATATGGCAGTGAGATGTATCACAGATGCACCTGTACATCCACTTTACTGAAATGCCTTGTGATAATGCTAGCAGCACCTTATATAGCGTATATGACATCAGCACTGTAAGGTATCCACCTGCCAATGTCTAATGTCCGAGAAGGTGTCAGGTGGAACTAGAATGTCACTGTGATTCACAAGATATGTGTCTCTTCTGTATAATTTCAATGCAAATACATATGTGGTGGTGGCCATTTTAGTTTATCCAAGACTAATAGCCATTTTTCTGATTTAGTTAAAGCCCAAATAGAATTTTGCCTCAAATCTGGCTCGTGACAAAGCAATTCCCCATATATATATATATATATATATATATATATATATATATATATATATATATATATATATATATCTTTTTAGAACTGAAAGTTCCACTTTTAATGTGAAGACTACTGAAATGGAACTCAATAATGTTGTTTTGGAAATTGCTAGTATAGAATTCAGATGCTTTAATTCCAGGTTTTATTATAATTGACAATGTCATGTTCATTGCACATGGCTGCTAATCAGCATAGCTTGTTTTTTCAATTACCTGATCCGCTGATACTTGAAGTGTACTCATTAATATTATCTGGCTCCTTCCCAGGATGAAATGATAACTGTGATGAGAACTCCAAGGGTTTCCATACAAGTTGACTGCTACTTTCTTCCTGTTCAAAAGCATCAATTTTGGCCCATCCAAGTGTATGCTCACCTTAAATAATAATACTTGAGCATAAGAGACAAGAAATATAAATACGTTTTTATGCATCTTGTCTTGACTTTTTACTATACATCTTAGTCCATGAATTGTGTGACTCTTGTGTGACATCGTCGAAATGCAGCTTTTTTTTTTTTTTTTGAGCCAAAGCCATGAGTGGAGTGAGCAGTAGGTAGAAGTATAAGAACTCCCTATATATTTTCCATTCCTTTTATAGCCAATCTTCATCTTTGGCTCAAAAAAGCAGCAAAATCTGCAACAAAAAAAAACTGCATTTTCGCTACGTGAGGCCTCAGCCTTAAAGGGAATGTGTGGTCAGAAAATGATGCATTTTAAAAAATGTCCAGGTTATTATATATACTTTAAAAATTACAACAAGTCCTGCAGTTCTAGTTCTGGCCACTAAGCCAAATAATATGCTGAAACTTCCTGTTTTCTATAGGATATTTCTTTGTAGCAGCCCTCTCACTTATCACCACACTGAATATCACAATTATCTTGTAAAGAAATTATGTAGATAAGACAGAGACTCCATGAGTCACAATACATTAATTACCTCTGCAGAGATCACAGAGTATACCTATAAATTTCTCCCATACAGGTCAATACGGTTAGCTCCAGAATATTGTGTCTATGGCCTATGGTCTGTCTTCAGAAGACAGGAAGTCACAAACTATTGTAGCGGCAACAGTTGGAATTGCTGTTTTTTAATTTTTCTTCTATGAATAATTACAAGGAAGGTTCAAAACAACATCAACAAAAATTCTTAAAAAATACATGTAACATAAAAACATGATTTAAACAATAGGTAATTTCCTAGTGACATATTCTCTTTACTCTGAGAAGATGTATAACAGTTGTGCAGTGGCTGAAAAATTTGTTTATTGTTTATAAAAGGCAAACAAATTGAACTGACCCCCAATGTATGTTTCGTGCGGAAACCACACGGAACCAATTATAGTCTATGCGGTCTGTGTGGTGTCTTAGCTAACCGCTTAGGTCTCCAAATGGACTCCCCGAATGGAATACCAAATGCAGATGTGAATCGGGCCTTACTAATGTACAGTATGTTCATCTTATTAAATCTGCAATTTACACAACACAAGCAATGTCTAAATGAAATTAACCAAATAATTTAATCTCATTTATGTTCATACGTCCTAATGCACTTCTGTGTGTCTATGACAGGAGAAGACTTGTCCCTACATTAAGGCTAAGTGAATCTAAAACTATCAACTTTTGTTTAAGCATGTATACATAGTAATAATACTGAAGAGACGCACCTCTTTCTCCATCATTGTAAAATGCCTTTATTAAAAGATAAGGCTTTCCTCCAGATTCTGTATAATTTGTATAATCCAATAGATCAATAGATTCAAATTCAAAGAGTTCTGAAAGATAGAAAAGGTGGTTGTGGTTAAGTCAAGTGACAACTACACCTGCAATATTCATGTAAAGGGGTCTTCCACTCTAAATATAATGATGATCTATCCTAAAGATCAAGTCTGACATCCAGCACCCCTACTGATAAGATATTCTCAACAGCAGATACACATAGAACAGCAAGCAGACAGATCTGTTCTCTGTGTAGTGAAGAAACTCATTGCTGGGAGTCAAATGAATGGGAGCTAATCTGTTTTACCTAGTCTGACCACTACTCTGAAAAAAAGAGCTGTCTGCTTCATGTTTCATTCAGTTGTCGGAACTCTACAAACCTGATATTGATGACCTATTATTTTTGACTCCCCGCCTTTATAAAGCTATAACTTTTTTATTTTTCCTTTCACATAGTTGTTTGAGGGCTTAATTTATGCAGGATAAATTGTACCACTCACGCACCCTGTAATACAAATGCCAGTTTTACAATCCATTGCAATGCATTTTATTGGTGACCAGGCCTCCTTGGATTCTAAAAATTACAGTTAAAATAAAAAGTTAAAAAAAATATTAAAAACCAAAAAGTCCAAATACTTAAATAAAGTGAAACAGATTAGACATTCCCTGTGTACCCAGTCTACAAACTTCTAAAAATATTTTTTACACATGGTGAACTCCATAGCAGATGAAAACGAAAGAGATGAAACTGTTTATTAGCTGTTTTGCCTTTCATTAAAATGTGGATAAAAAGCAATCAAAGCAATAGACATTCCCCAAATTGGTATAAATAAAAAGTACATCTGGCCCCACAAAAGAAGACATCTGGGTGTTATAAGTGTCAGAATATGTCAACTTCAAAAGATTTTACATATTTTTTGCAAAGTTTTAGATTTTTTTAAGGTGTTAAAATGGAAAAGAAAAAACGGTATCAGTTTAGATCACTGTAATCATA
The DNA here is from genome assembly GCF_031893055.1 of Leptodactylus fuscus. NCBI lineage: Eukaryota > Metazoa > Chordata > Amphibia > Anura > Leptodactylidae > Leptodactylus > Leptodactylus fuscus. The sequence goes on along the minus strand of NC_134266.1, from coordinate 139,638,543 downwards.
CCAACCCATAAAATACAGGTGATATGTAATTTTGGATCCACAGTGAATGTTGTTAAAACAAATCCTGTTAGAAAACCACATAATGCCGGGACCTTACGTCGTGTAAACACAGCGATTTGCCCGAAGGGAAAATTTGCAGCGTTTTACAGTTTGTGCAAAGTGGCTGGGATTCTAGCGAATCCCATGCCCACTTTGTGGTACAAACTGCGGTTTCCCCAAAGGTATAATTGAAACAAAGTCCGCAGAGGAAATCTCTGCGAACTTTCTATCTAAAGTGCTGCGGGAAGAACCGCGATGCGTTGCCACCATGGTTTTTCCAACAGCACTTTTTTGCTGTGGGACACCCCATGGGGCCTTAACCTACATGCAGTTTTTCTCCAATACCACCCCATTCAGAAGTTTTTGTTCCAGCTTCTCAGTTAATTGTACGGAATATTAATTGGTATTACTTGTATAAAGTGGCCACCATCTAGTGACAACACCTATTTGCTTGCTAGTCAGTGTTAGAATGACTGCCACATTCTGCAGTACATGAAAAAGTAATATCCTGCCAACTACTCCTTTAGCTTGATGTTAGATCAGCTTTTTAGCCCTTGGTGATCTATTGTGAACTAATGATGAAACGCGTAGGGATGTTAGGGAATGCGTTTATGGAGTTGGATAAACTTTCAGTATAGGCTACAGGCAAACTCACTTTAATAGGTGGAGGTGCACTCTATACAAAGCAGCTGGTTCATGCATTAGCTGTGCTATTAATGAATAGAGACATTCTAGTTACTGTGTTGAGCAGAATGCATCTTATAGGTGTCTTTACAAAATCCATTTATGGGTCGGCACAGATGTACATCTGAATGCTGATGTTCGGCTGTTAATGAACGTCACCAACAATGAGTGGCTATAATATTCCATGGGATAAATTTGCAAGAGGTGATGGTTATGATGTAAAGGGCATAAAGATGAATAGCCTACCATCACATGCAGTTTTAAGTTGCATTACCCATGTGAATATATTGACATATTAGCGGTGGTTTGCACACTATAATATATATTAACCTATATTACTTTAATATCAGGATATTATTCCTAAATAAAGGTTACGTTTTAGGCGTTCTATTTTCACATCTTCTTTATTTTGCAAATGTGACCTCAGTCATAAAGGCGATAAGCCATTACAGAACTTATCCCAGATCAGGAGAATGGGGAACTGAAAGTCCATCTGCATCCCTCCTTGTGAATAAAATGCCAGTGCGCTTGTGTGATTGGGACTACATTCAATGTTATGGGGTTGAGATTGCAATCTCCAGCATCACCATAGAAGTGAATGGCATGCCAGTCACATAAGCGCACTGGTGCTTCATTCACAAGGAGGATGGAGGGGGACCTTTGGTGGGCAAACCCCTGGATCACAAATGATGTGAAAGCACACTACAGGCTAGGGGATAAATGTCTGTAAAAGGAACAACCCCTTTAAAGAAAATCTGTCAGTAGAAAATGCCTACTTTTTAAACAAATTTTTTTTGTTAAATATATTAAGACATTTTTATAATTTTATTTGAAATATCCTATTTTACTATTTCTAAATTTAGTAATAAATCATTTCACTCTGGCTACAAAGCTTAAAAATAGACGGGAACCTGTCAACTCTTTATAGCTGTCATTTCATTTACCTCACAGACAGGACTACAATAGGAGATAACACCTCTATAAATAACACTGATACATCATTGCTTACATTATTGACCATAGATGATGTCACACCTTATGTGGTCCCCCTCCCTGCAAAAAGCATATGTAGAAAACTCTACCATAGACATAAATGAGTCGGTTACAGTCTAATTTTGCCTATGGCCATAAGACTGCTGCAAAGCATATCACTAAATGCTATTAACAAAGCAGAGGAGACGCTCAAGCTGTAGTCTCCATAATCATGCACATATACTTAAAAAATATACAATCATATATTAAAAAACGGATTAGATAAAGGGATATATTTCTAGTTTTAATTTAAAAAAGTAAAATTACTTAGATGTGATGATAAAGTATCACCATACAAAATTATCTATACAACTCTGGACTAACTCTAGAACACTGGACTGCAATAGCTCAATTGTTTCTTTGAAAAGCCAGAATGCAGAGCATTTCCACAAATTATTATTTATTTTTGAGCAATAGGTTGAAATACTGAAATCCTTTAACCTCAAACAATATAAATAAGAAAATTAATTTCCTTAAGGCAGCAAAGAAAATCACCACTTACGTATGCAAATTTAATCTAATGGATTCATACTTCTACTGATTGTTCATGCTGATTCTGATTGCCATAGAGCAGAGAGCTTGAAAACCATTTCATTTTAATGTCAGAGGAGTTTCATATCATCATCTGGTTGCTTACAGGTCAGGTGAGGTGTCACTATGCATTTTACACATGATGTAACACAGCCTGGCTCACTGGCTCATACAGACAACTGTTCAAACTGCGTACATCAATACATACATATATATATATATATATATATATATATTGTCAGGGTCTGGGGTTGCTAGGTGGGGAGGCATAGACGCACAAGTCCAGTTTCTTTTAGTCTAAAACAAAGGTAGAGTTTATTTTCACAAAAAAAGGTAGTGCAGCAACAAAAGGAAACACTACAAAAATAAATCCCTGCCCGGCTAGGCTCTAACTAAATATAGAATAGGTTACCTCACCTAGAATAACAGAAATCATAAGCCAGTAGAATCACTCAGGACACAGCTCCAAAAATATGACCTCTCTGTCAGCTCTCCAGCCAAGCTCTGCCAAAGTATTGCTGCTGGAGCTGGCTTCTTCAGTTTTTGGGTGCAGTAGATGCTGGGTGCTGGGGAAGGGGTGTTTGGGTTGTCTCTCTGCCCCTTCCCTGAGCTTGAGGACTGGGTTTCCCCCCCCCCCATTTGGAATTCAGCCTGGCAGAATATAGGGTATCTGCAGTGCTCCTATTAACCCCTTCCCGACGGAATAGGAGCATTGCAGATACCCTATATTCCGCCTGGCTGTAGTCAGGCTGAATTCATAGTGGTGGTGGTGGTGGTGGGGGGGGACTCAGTCTCAGGGAAGGAGCAGTTAGATAACTTTTTTTCCCGCTACAGCATTTACCGTGCAGGAAAAATATATTTATAGATTTGTAGAGCAAGCGTTTTTGGACAAAGGGATACCTAACATGTACAGTGTTGGCCAAAAGTATTGGCACCCCTGCAATTCTGTCAGATAATACTCTTTTTCTTCCAGAAAATGATTGCAAGCACAAACTCTTTGGTATTAATATCTTCATTTATTTTGCTTGCAATGAAAAAACACAAAAGAGAATGAAAATAAAGTCAAATCATTGATAATTTTACACAAAACTCCAAAAATGGGCCGGACAAAAGTATTGGCACCCTCAGCCTAATACTTGTTAGCGCAACCTTTAGACAAAATAACTTCCGGTAACCATCAATGAGTTTCTTACAATGCTCTGCTGGAATTTTAGACCATTCTTCTTTGGCAAACTGCTCCAGGTCCCTGAGATGTGAAGGGGGCCTTCTCCAAACTGCCATTTTGAGATCTCTCCACAGGTGTTCTATGGGATTCAGGTCTGGAGTCATTGCTGGCCACTTTAGAAGTCTCCAGTGCTTTCTCTCAAACCATTTTCTAGTGCTTTTTGAAGTGTGTTTTGGGTCATTGTCCTGCTGGAAGACCCATGACCTCTGAGGGAGACCCAGCTTTCTCACACTGGGCCCTACATTATGCTGAAAAATTTGTTGGTAGTCTTCAGACTTCATAATGCCATGCACACGGTCAAGCAGTCCAGTGCCAGAGGCAGCAAAGCAACCCCAAAACATCAGGGAACCTCCGCCATGTCTGACTGTAGGGACCGTGTTCTTTTCTTTGAAGGCCTCTTTTTTTCCCCTGTAAACTCTACGTTGATGCCTCTTCCCAAAAAGCTCTACTTTTGTCTCATCTGACCAGAGAACACTCTTCCAAAATGTTTTTGGCTTTCTCAGATAAGTTTTGGCAAACTCCAGCCTGGCTTTTTTATGTCTCTGGGTAAGAAGTGAGGTCTTCCTGGGTCTCCTACCATACAATCCCTTTTCATTCAGACGCCGATGGATAGTACGGGTTGACACTGTTGTACCCTCGGACTGCAGGGCAGCTTGAACTTGTTTGGATGTTAGTCGAAGTTCTTTATCCACCATCCGCATGATCTTGCGTTGAAATTTCTCATCAATTTTTCTTTTCCATCCACATCTATCGAGGTTAGCCACAGTGCCATCAGCTTTAAACTTCTTGATGACACTACACACGGTAGACACAGGAACATTCAGGTCTTTGGAGATGGACTTGTAGCCTTGAGATTGCTCATGCTTCCTCACAATTTTGCTTCTCAAGTCCTCAGACAGTTCTTTGGTCTTCTTTCTTTTCTCCATGCTCAATGTGGTACACACAAGGACACAGGACAGAGGTTGAGTCAACTTTAATCCATTTCAACTGGTTGCCAGTGTGACTTAGTTATTGCCACCACCTGCTAGGTGCCCCAGGTAAGTAACAGGTGCTGTTAATTACACAAATTAGAGAAGCATCACATGATTTTTCAAACAGTGCCAATACTTCTGTCCACCCCCTTTTTTATATTTGGTGTGGAATTATATCCAATTTGGCTTTCTGACAATTGTTTTTGTGGTTTTCCATTGAAGACAAATTAAATGAAGATAATAATACCAAAGAATTTGTGATTGCAATCATTTTCTGGAAGAAAATGAGTATTATCTGACAGAATTGCAGGGGTGCCAATACTTTTGGCCAACACTGTATGTGTTTCACAGTATTAGTTTTATATGTGTTCTAGGGAAAGGGGAGGATTTGAATTTTTGTATGTTATAATATCAATATTTACATGGTCTTCATTATATATGGCACTTTCACTTAAAAAAGTCTTAGACTGTTAGCAGTGGCGTAACTAGGAATAGCGGGGCCCCGTGGCGAACTTTTGACATGCCCCCCCCTCCCCAAAGACCTCGAACGACCCCCTCTCACACATTCCTGCGTGTTCTATTATGCCCCATAGTGGCCCCTGCACACAGTACTATCCCCCATAGTGGCCCCTGCACACAGTATTATCCCCCATAGTGGCCCCTGCACACAGTATTATCCCCAATAGTGGCCCCTGCACACAGTATTATCCCCAATAGTGGGCCCTGCACTCAGTATTATCCCCAATAGTGGCTCCTGCACACAGTATTGTACCCCATAGTGGCCCCTGCACACAGTATTATCCCCCATAGTGGTCCCTGCACACAGTATTATCCCCCATAGTGGCCCCTGCACACATTATTATCCCCAATAGTGGTCCCTGCATACAGTATTATCCCCAATAGTGGTCCCTGCACACAGTATTATCCCCAATAGTGGCCCCTGCACACAGTATTATCCCCCATACTGGCCCCTGCACACAGTATTATCCCCAACAGTGGCCCCTGCACCTAGTATTATGTCCCACTGTGGACACCCATAAACAATTATTATACTCTGGGGTCTTTTCAGACCCCAGAGTATAATAATCGGAGACCCGGGGGAATAAAAACATAAAAAATTACTGTTTACCTGTCCCCAGGCTCCTACGCTGTCTCCTCTGCTGCCGTACTTCTTCTATGACGTCGGACGTCACATGACCTGGGACGCAGGCTGGGTTCATGTGACGTCAGGAAGGAGGCCTGGCAGGATCGTGGAGAGGTAAGTAACAGTGTTTTTTATGTTTCTTATCTCTCCTGGTCCGTCAATCATTATACTCGGGGGTCCGCAGTAGCGGCTGTCACCGGGCCCCTAATGTCCCGGGCCCTGTGGCAGCTGCCTCTGCTGCTATGGTGGTAGTTACGCCACTGACTGTTAGTAACTACTGCTATATTTAGTCTATTTCTCAGGTAAACTAAAAAGATTACTTGATTATGATGAGCTTTATTTTTATTTATTAACTATATTTTTGCAAGTCAATAAACATCACAGATGTCAATATGCTAAAAAAACAACTTTTTAAACAAACTAAATATTTAAAAAATCAACCTTTTATAAATGTGATTTGTATGACTTGAGAATATGATACATGCATATGCAGCCATTTTGTTCTGAAAGAGACATCTTACCATTAAGCCTTAGTAGAAACCCACTGATATCTCTGTTGATGGATTTATTTTGATTGATCTGGTCCAGTAGAATTGGTTTCAAAGAACTTGTTTTGGAATGTAACTTTGTATAACCGGAACACACAGACAGTGTCAGCATTAAGTCAGCTGGATCAAAATCTTTTGGATAAGTCTATTAGAAGAACAAAGATGTGTAGAAACTCATTAACAGAAATGGAATAAGATTTTAGGTTTTATTTCTACATTTCTACAATGCCTCCTAGGACTTACGTTTGATGACACATGAGAATCAACCCTTGGTAAGATCTTTAGCACAATATCTTTGACACCAAAAGGCAAGATTTTTCCTGCATATATACAAAATAATTACATAATTATTAATGTTTTAATCATCTTTCCTACACCTACTTTCCTACATCCCCTACTTGAGCTATCAATATCAAGGCTCCACCAGTCCCCATTGCTTTGGATTAACCCTTGATTCTGCCTTATTCTTTAACCTCTTGAGGCTTTGTGCCATACTATTATGTCACACAGAGCATATACAGTGCCTTGTGAAAGTATTCGGCCCTCTTGAACTTTTCAACCTTTTGCCACATTTCAGGCTTCAAACACAAAGCTATAAAATTTTAATTTTGGGGGTAAGAAACAAGTGGGACACAATTGTGAAGTGGAACGAAAATTATTGGATATTTTAAACTTTTTTAACAAAGAAAAAAACTGAAAAATTGAGCGTGCAAAATTATTCGTCCCCCTTGCGTTAATACTTTGTAGCACCACCTTTTGCTGCGATTACAGCTGCAAGTCGCTTGGGGTATGTCTCTATCAGTTTTACACATTGTGAGACTTGCCCATTCTTGCTTGCAAAACAGCTGGAGCTCAGTGAGGTTGGATGGAGAGTGTTTGTGAACAGCAGTTTTCAGCTCTTTCCACAAATTCTCGATTGGATTCTGGTCTGGACTTTGACTTGGCCATTCTAACACCTGGATACGTTTATTTGTGAACCATTCCATTGTAGATTTTGCTTTATGTTTTGGATCATTGTCTTGTAGGAAGATAAATCTCCGTCCCAGTCTCAGGTCTTTTGCAGACTCCAACAGGTTTTCTTCCGGAATGGTTCTGTATTTGGCTCCATCCATCTTCCCATCAATTTTAACCATCTTCCCTGTCCCTGCTGAAGAAAAGCAGGCCCAAACCATGATGCTGCCACCACCATGTTTGACAGTGGGGATGGTGTGTTCAGGGTGATGAGCTATGTTGCTTTTATGCCATGCATATCATTTTGGATTGTTGCCAAAAAAGATGGATTTTGGTTTTATCTGACCAGAGCACCTTCTTCCACATGTTTGGTTTACTTTAAACAAGACTTTTTATGGATATCTTTGAGAAATGGCTTTCTTCTTGCCACTCTTCCATAAAGGCCAGATTTGTGTAGTGTACGACTGATTGTTGTCCTATGGACAGACTCTCCCACCTCAGCTGTAGATCTCTGCAGTTCATCCAGAGTGATCATAGGCCTCTTGGCTGCATCTCTGATCAGTCTGCTCCTTGTTTGAGATTAAGGTTTAGAGGGTCGGCCGGGTCTTGGTAGATTTGCAGTGCTCTGATATGCCTTCCATTGCAATATGATTGCTTGCCCAGTTCTCCTTGGGATATTTAAAATTTGGGAAATCTTTTTGTATCCAAATCTGGCTTTAAACTTCTCCACAACAGTATCTTGGACCTGCCTGGTGTGTTCCTTGATCCTTTTATGTAAACTGTGAGCCCCATATTGTACAAAAGTACAATGTACTTTTTTTTTTTTTTTTTTTTTTTAAATTTAAGTATGTCTTTGTAGAATGGGAAGAAATCCACACAAACACAGGGAGAACATACAAACTCCAAAAATAGCAAGAGGAAAAGATAATAGATGGCACTGCCAGCTCCAAAAGTGCAAATGTAATAGCAGCCTACTTGAAAAAATCCTGTAGATCGGAAACACTGATAGTGGAAGGTGGTGCTCACAGCCAGGGCCGCCGATAGGCCAGTACTACTGCTACTGGCGTCAGGGGCCCGGCCAAATTGAAAAATGGGGGGGGCCCGGTTTTGGACCGCCACCGTTTGCCGACCCCTGGCGCCCGCAGCAGTCATTATATGTCCGATTTCAACTCAGATCTGCGTCCAGAGGACGCAGATCTGAGTTGAAGACATATGCGGCTGAAGCAAGGAGCTGAACAGGTCAGCTCCTTTCTTCGCCGCTGAACGCCGCCTACTGGCTGTGTAGACGCGATGTGATGACGTCACATCGCGTCTACAACTGTGCGCCAGTGAGAGAGAGAGGCGCGCAGAGTGCAGCGGGGGAACGTGGAAGAAGGTAAGTGTAATGTGTACTGAGGTGGAACGTGAAACTGGGGGCAGATGAAGGAGAGGACGGCATGACACTGGGGGCAGAGATGGAGAGGATGGCATGACACTGGGGGCAGAGATGGAGAGGACGGCATGACACTGGGGGCAGAGATGGGAGACATGAATCTAGGAGCAGAGATGGAGAGGACATGAATCTGGGGGCAGAGATGGGGGGGACATGAATCTGGGGGCAGAGATGGGGGGGGACATGAATCTGGGGGCAGAGATGGGGGGGGACATGAATCTGGGGACAGAGATGGGGGGGACATGAATCTGGGGGCGGAGATGGGGAGGACATGAATCTGGGGGCAGAGATGGAGGGACATGAATCTGGCGGCAGAGATGGAGGGACATGAATCTGGCGGCAGAGATGGAGGGACATGAATCTGGCGGCAGAGATGGAGGGACATGAATCTGGGGGCAGAGATGGAGGGGACATGAAACTGGGGGCAGAAATGGGGGACATGAATCTGGGGACAGAGATGGAGGGGGGGACATGAAACTGGGGGCAGATGAAGGGTGTATATGAAGCTGGGGGAGAGATAGAGGGGGGACATATAATTTACGGGTGACTGTAGGAGGATTATACTGTGTGGCCCCCAGACACGTCAGATCCGCGCAACAACATAAATGGTTCTACTGTGATTTGTGTTGCACTGTGTTTGGCATTTCCCGACCCACACTACTCTGCCCAGCAGTGCTGCTAAGTTCATCCCCACCATCTAGGGCTCTGGTGAACAACATTGTAGGGTTGGAGTTGGTGCGGTCCATTTTGGTCAGTGTATCTAGTACTGGCTCTCACTATTGGCTCAGAACTGCATCTGTTATCCTAACAGTGTATCACATACATTTGTATTGCAGGACACTGAAAAAAGTAAAACATTGGGCTTTATTGAAAGCCAGATTACATACCTTGACGCCTTGGAGACATATCATGGACTTGCCTGTACATAAAAATACTAATTAGTTTATTTTATTAATTTATTATTTTCTGATGAAAGGCACAGTGCAATAAGGAGTACTCATAGTGGAATTACAAATGTAATAAAGATACATTTTTACACAACAATACAAAGTAAAACAGCAGAAAACTGGATGTCAAAGATGTCAAACCATAGATAACTTACTGTATTTTGCTTACTTGTATCGCACAAACATATTCCTCAGCACTTTATAGACATTGTCAATATGTGACACTCACCAAATGGAACTCCTAACAACATCTCTTCAGAATTGCCAGGACACCTTTCATGATAATTGGGGACTCTGAGACTTACTGGGTATGGTTGGCATCTTGATCTCAGTAAACCCATTGAGAACAATTTGGCACCCCTCACTCTCCTTCCTCTGTCTCCAGTTACTCACCCCCACAATCTCTTCCCATCCACTGTGTTATCTCTCCAGTTTGATAAGCACTGGGTCCGATAATTCCTGTACCACAGCAATGTTTCCACCAACAGGTCCATAGGCCAAGATGCTAGATCGTGAAAATGTACAGATAATGACGCAGCCTTAGCCACACATTAATGATGTGGGGGGCAGATAGTTCACCCTGAAATACACGCCCAGTATATGGTCCCTCGGAACAGGGCTTATCAAGCTACTGAATCAGGTTAAGGGCCCCTTCACACGGAGTAAACGCTCGTGTATTTTGGCAAAATACACGTGTAAAAATAAGACTCCCATTGACTTCAATGACATTTTACACGTGTATTTTGACGTGTTTTTTTAGACGTGTAAAAAAAAATGCCATTGAAGTCAATGGGAGTCTGATTTTGCCAAAATACACATGCATTTACTCCGTGTGAAGAGGCCCTAAGAACCACTAGCTTTATTTCCACACCTACTCGCTGTGATGCCATTGTGCATGTTTATCATTGTGGCCACCAGTGATTGTAGAATGACTTACCGTATATACTCGAGTATAAGCCGAGTTTTTCAGCCCAGTTTTTGGGCTGAAAAAGTCTGCCTCGGCTTATATTCAGGTCATTACGGTAATACCGTAGTTACAGACCCGGCATACAGACACGGAGGCGGGTGCCGGGCTGCAGCATTGCCCCACGCTCCTGGCAGAAGTACCGGGGCCTTCTAGCAGAAGTACCGTAAGTGCTTTTGTAGTTTGAAATAACAGCATCGCCATGGCGATGCTGCGGGCCCGGCACCTGCCCCGGTGTCTGGATGCCGGGCTGTAACTACGGTAGCTGCATAGTCTGTAGCTATAATGGCGACCGTTCTGTTCCAGAGCGGTCGCCATTAGAATCGGCACCTCCACTGTAACTCTTACAGTGGTAATGCCGGAGTTACAGTGGAGATGCCCTTAACTGCGGGGAAGCGGCAGGCGCCGCCATTCCCCTGGAGAGAGCGGACGCGACCGCTCTCTCAAATGTGGCACTGAAGCGCTGAGGGAGATCCCTGGCCACCGGAGCTGAAGGGGGGATCCCCGACAGGAGCACGTACCTGAAGGAAGAAATCCGCCACCGGAGCTGAAAGAGAGGTCCCCGGCAGGAGCGCAGACCTGAAGACCTCGGCTGTCGGATTTGAAGGGAAACTAAGGCCAGCAGAAGCGCTGAGGGGAAATCCAGGCAGCCGAGTCTGCTGGGGATTCCCCTCATCGCTTTTGCAGGTGACCGAACACAGTTCCCCTTCAGCTCCGGCAGCCGGGGATTCCCCTCAGCGCCTCTGTAAAGGCTCCCCGGCTGCAGTGCTTTTCTTTTGCAGGCTGTTCTATGCAGCCTGCAAAAGAAATAACGGTTTTTGCAATGTATTGCAATGCATTAGCATTGTAATGCATTGCATTAGTGATCAGACCCCCTGGGGTTCAAGACCCCTAGAGGGACTAATAAATGCAAAAAAAAAAAAATTAAGTAAAAAAATAAAGTATAAAAAATTCAACTCACCCCCCCCCCCTTTCCCTAGAACACATATAAAAGTAATACTGTGAAACACATACACGTTAGGTATCCCTGTGTCCGAAAACGCCCGCTCTACCAATCTATAAAAATATTTTTCCTGTACGGTACACGCCGTAGCTAGAAAAAAAAGTTGTCTAACTGCCCCTTCCCTGAGACTGTTTTTTTCCCCCCACTTGGAATTCAGTCTGACTATAGCCAGGCTAAATATAGGGTATCTGCAGTGCTCCTGTTCCGTCGGGAAGGGGTTAATAGGAGCACTGCAGATACCCTATATTCAGCCAGGCTGAATTCCAAGTGGGGGAAAAAAAAACCAGTCCTCAAGCTCAGGGAAGGGGCAGACAGACATCCCCTCCCCTTCCCCAGCACCCCGCAACTACTGCACCCAAAAACTCCGAAGATTCTAATTTTTGAAATTTTCCAGTAGCTGCTGCATTTTCCCCCTAGGCTTATACTCGAGTCAATAAGTTTTCCCAGTTTTTCGTGGTAAAATTAGGGAGGTCGGCTTATACTCGGGTCGGCTTATACTCGAGTATATACGGTAGTTTATTTGGAGTAAACATTTTTTGCTCTTTTTAGAAGGTGTTGTTCTAAGGATTTTGGATCCTTTATACAGTAATTAAAAATTATGTATTTTTGGATTGTCAGCCATGAATGGAATAAGGTCATCTGCTATATGATAGCCAATAGAGCCTATCTCCCAGGGCGATGCTGTAAAAGGATGAGCATCAACCATTAACCAACAGGTAACCTTTGAAGGTTTCAATTGCATAAGAACCACATAAGTTCATTAGATATAGCTTTCATTATTATTGATTTTGATGTGCAACAAGCTGATTTTGAGTCAACAAGTGTGCATTATCCAGTGTGCATTATCAGTGTGCTAGCCATGTTTTTCACACGGACACCATCAATGAATTATCCATGATATTTAATTGCAGCCCTGCGACACCAGCTATGCAAGCTAAAAGCTTCCTCTACCTAGGGATTGCCTACTCCTACACAGACTCTAACATTAACCTCTTCACTACCCTAAGGCTTCCAGGGCTGAAAGCCCACCCCCATTGCACCATCTGTATGATTTATATAAGACTTCAAAGCTATTTTCTTCACATCTACTGTACAAAAGTGACATACATAACAAATGTACGTTGTTTATCACTGTAATGTACTCTATGACATGGTGGTAGCAGTTGAATATGCTTGCGGACTCCCATTAAAAAATAATGAATATACTAGAGATTATTTTTGTCAAATACCAGGTAAATACAGTTAAGGGTGAACTTTTTTTTTTTCAGGGAAGGAAGTGTTTCATATTATTTTGGATGTATTTATGTTTTACCTTTGCCTTAAACGATTCATGTCAGGGATATCAGCCAGTAGTCCTCCTTGTTCTAGGTGGATCCAAGCTTTCTGTATATCAGCTGTGAATAAGTGATATCCACCACTTAAAAATATCTGTACAAAGATGTAGAAAATGATAAAACATTACATTATATTTTGTAATTCTTGTTCTGCACCAGAGTTTTATTTCCATGCTTCCATTTGTAGTAAACAGGATTCTACCATTAGAGATACAGACCTCAGCAAGTATCATGATCATGCTCATACTTAGCAAGAACCAATCCTAGTGACAGTTATCCTACAATTGTTAGATATTAGAGTCACTGTATGGGATTTTCAGACATGATCATGCATACAAGCAAGTACAGACAAACAGATGTGTAGTTGTCCATTATGGAAAATAAATGTTCTTTTAGGAATAATAGAGTATTTATATCTAGAGTAAAAAGCAGCCGCTTTTAGAATCTATAAGAAGTATTATTCATATATTGTTGATTATGTAAAATGACATAATTCTTTGTATTATATACAGATTTTAACCAAAATTAATTCCTTATCACAGAAACCCACAAGTACCAACACAAAATCCCAAAATAAACACTACAAATATAATAGAATGTAAATATGTTAAGTTTACAGACATAGGTACAATATTTAAGGGATATGTGAGAGGAATACAAGAAGTACTTGGCATAGAAAAAAAACTGAGAACATCACAAAGACTTACAATCCAATTAAATACATGTAAATTGTTGACACCTGTTTTTTTATGTAATTAAATTATTGCATAATTTGTGATGTAAAATAGAGATATGTAGTCTTGTTGGTCCCGCTATTGGGGCCGTGTTGAGTCTGTGGATGCGCATCTTGTGTTGCCTGGGGTTGTTTGCTCTTGGTGCATGTCCGTCCTATTTGACCCACTTCAGGTGCTGTTCTGTTGTTTCCAGAATATTGGACGTACCCGTAGTTGGCTTTCTTTTGATGTTATTGTAATACCCTGTATTTTTCTTTGTTTGATCGTTTGTCCCTTGTTATTTTTCTCTTTCTTTGAAAATTCAATAAAAATTCAGTTTACACATAAAATAGAGATATGTATTGCTTTCATAGAAAACTGTATATACTAAATGGGCCAAAGTCAGCTTCAGGCCAGGTCATGATGTGGTAATAGCAGTGGTCAGGAGTAATGCTACATATACAGGCCAGGCAAAATCCATATAAAATTTTTGGGGAAAAGAAGGGTGCGTCTTATAGTCTGAAGGTGGCGCCTGGCATCCGCTGTAATAGAGAGGCGGAAGCCGGCAAGTGATAGACGCCATTACAGGTGCCGGGGTCTGAGACATCGCTGCGCTCCTCTGCCATGCATGAAGCCAGCAGCGGCAGGGGCTCCTCCGTGCCCCCGCCGCTGGCTTCATGCAGGGCAGAGGATCGTAGCGATGTCTCAGGCCCCGGCGTCTATCCCTCCCCGGCATCCGCCTCTCTAGTACAGCGGATGCCGGGTCAGTATCCGTGGCCCCTTCTCCCCCGGGGCCGGTCCCCACCGGCCCCGTACCTGTAAAGTTGCAGGCCAGCTCCTGCGCGGCGATATCGCAGGAGCCGACCTGTTCAGGTGACAGCCGGGAGCCTAATGAGGCTCCCCGGCCTGTCACGGCTATATTAGTATTGCGGCTGGTCTCTATGACCAGCCGTAATACTAATAGACAGAATGTCCCATAGACGGCAATACAGTTGTATTGCCGTCTATGGGACTTGCGATCAAGTGACCGCAGGTTCAAGCCCCTGGGGGGGAATAAAATAGTAAAAAAAAAAAAAGCTTTAAAAATATGAAATAAATAAAAGTTCTAAATCATCTCCTGTTTTTTTTTCAATACAAGGTGATCTAAGCAATAGATATCCCCCAAAATGGTATAACTAAAAATTACAGCTGGCCCCGCAAAAAAAAACCGCTCTATGCATCCCCGTACAGCTGCAGGGTCACCTGTCAATGTGGCCTTGCAGCTGTTGCAAAACTACAACTCCCATATATTAAATATTTTACCAGTTTTTGCTTCAAAATTTTTTTTCCCTATTTTCCTCCTCTAAAACCTAGGTGCGTCTTATAGTCCGAAAAATACGGTAAGTTCTTAAAAATAATAAAAAAATAAAAAACAACCTAAATGAAAATTTGTGATTGTACCAACCCAAAGAATAAAGCTAACATAGCATTTTTACCGCACAGTGGAAGCCATAAAAACAAAACCTGTAAGAAAATTGCGCTACTGCATTCATTTTCACCTCATTCTGAATTTTCTCCCACTTCCCAGTACATTGCTTACAATAATAAATGGAACCATTTTGAAGTACAACTTGTCACACAAAAATCAAGCCGTCATATGAAACTAAATTAAATTAAAAACAAAAATTAAAAATGCCTGCGTGACGTACAGGTTAAAGAATTGTATCTTAGAGGTATGCATCTACTCACAAAACATTACCTGTCTGATTGAAGGAAAATCATTGACAGCCATAATAGATTCTTTCAGTAACATAAGCAATGCAAGGCAGAAATTTTCCATTACATTACGATTCCAGTTGCGCATGAACAGTTGATCCCAAATGAGCAAAACGGCTGGAAGATCCAGTGAATTTACAAAACCCTATTGGAAATAAGAAGAGTAAAATACTTTGTCTAATACTGCTGTTCCTAAAATAAGACATGTATCTGTTAAGGCTGTGTTAATAAAATGGTCAGTTGCATATACAGGCTAGTAAAGATATTTGTCATTATATGTACCTTTATAACAAGCAGAAGGAGACGAGGTGGAATTCTTTGCCCATCTTGGAAAGCTTAATGCTTACTGCGGTATATGATAAATGCATGCACTGTATGGCATCAACATTTTTTATTCTTTCCCTTGTGTTCCCCACCACTGAATTGTGAATTTACTACGGAGTGCTGCCTTTTTCTTTGGATAATTCTGTGGAGTTGAGACCTGAAACTCTGGGCTTAGCACCCATCTATCTTATGGTTCTATCTTTCTATTTACAATATGCTTATTAGTTATTGTACAATTTCATAAAATTATGTATATACAATGCACTATAAAATGATCTAATGTAGCACGTCTGCCAATGAGATTTCACTGGGAGACTCCATCACATTGTTCATCTAAAACAGACGTCCTGCATTCCCAACTTTTTGGGCCAATGTCAGTTAAAAAGAAAAAAAACATATGATGGACATCTGGCTGACTCCATTATTGTCAATGGGCTCTGTTGGTGTTTGACGTTTTAGCAATACATGTTTAGTGGTCCAACAAACAACTGACACTAGTGTAAACCTAGCAAAACTTGAAATTTGAAAAATTTAGAATGATCAAGTAATTGTACCATTTTTTATTTTTTTTTTACATTGCACCTGTTTAGGTAGTCACCATATTGGAAGACATTTATCAACTCATTGCACATTCTAATGAATGTCCACATATTACAGGTTAAAGGGGTTGTCCCATCACAAGGATCCTATCTATACTGCTTGTTAATGTGGATGTAAGTTTTTTCCTAAATACACTGCTTCAGAAAAACTGCTTTGTTTGTCCATATCTTACTTTATTCAATTCATTGTTGACAGAGCCCTTGACTTATCTGCTCAAAAGTCAAGTGATGTATCTGCTGCTCTCAGGGGGGAGGGAGGAGGGGCTAAGTGCACGGGAGCCAGCCTGTGTCTGTAGCTATTCCTGTGTCTACACCACGTGACCTAGGTCTTGCACTCAGATAGGGGAGAGGAGCTGCTTTCATTTCTTCTGTTCTCCCAGTTATCAGGCTAGCTAACTCAATTGTGTTCATTATGGCAGAGACAGGCAGTCTCTGTATGTAACACAGAATGGAGTTGCTCATAGTACTTCATAGTCCAATATTGTGCATATAGTGTTTAAGGACCTTTGATGACATCACAGGTCCTTCAGCCGCCCCATAGGATCACGCTATGCGGTGGTCGGAGCTACACGATAATTTGGGGGTGGAGCTTTACGGCAGGTTGCATGTGAAACCCCACCCACCAAATGATGCAAGAAACCAGGAAGAAAGAAGATTTTACAGCAGTGAAGACTGGTGAGTATGTGACGTGGGAATACCCCTTTAAACATTTGACCCTCTCTGTTTTTCTCTGTACAAGACTTGAAGGAATGATCCCCAGTTCTTCTTACCTCACCCATCCATTTTCTAAGGAAGATGACTGGACTTGCCAAATGTTCTTCATGAAAATGAGACAGGCTTTGAGACTTGTAGCTACTTGCGTAAAGTTTCTGAGCTTCTTCTCTCTCTCTTGCTATCAATTCTACTAAGAAATCCTGAGGATAGAAGGAGAACATTGCCACCTGCATATTACTCTTGTTTTGAACATCATTCACATAGCAGGCATTGCAAAGACGTTTGCATTAAAATAAAATTAGTAACTGCCAATGTTCACTGCTGTTATCATCAAAATATATTATGGTTCTACAAAATTAAGTATGGTAAGATTGCAATTTATTTCATTAGAGTTGTGCATAGTTCATTCCGTGCAGTGATGATGCTCATTATCCTTACTCCAAGAGAAAAAAGTTTTCTAAAAACTAGTAATGTACAGAAAGACAAAATGTTACAGCTGCATGCTATTATGAAGATATTACAATATAATTATAGATTTTGTGTTTTAGCCTAAACGCATAATACATCAATTTAGGGCTCAGCTAAACCTATCACTGAATGTATTATAGTTAAAGGGGATGCATGAGATTAGAAAGAAGGTGTCCGTTTTTAAAAAAACCCCAAAACAACGGACAACTATAATAACAGACACAAACGGATAGTAACTGATAACTATCTGAGGAAAACAGCGAAAAATGCTTTGTAAAAAAACATCTGTTGCGCTTCAATTGTGTTTTTTTCCACAATTTTTTTCGCTACTTGGGCCTTGACCTGATATGGGACTCACCCATATCATGGGACCCTACTTCATCTGTTGTTCCTCAGAAGGACTTAGATCATTTCACACTGTTACATGATAGAATTCTGTACATTGTATGATCTCTGACCTTCTTTGTACAACGTAAAACTAATAGAAAGCTATTGTAAAAGTAAATCAAATAAAATAAGCAATATACGTGGTTCAGTCTTACATTAAGATACATTGGGCACTAGCTCTGTCACCTCTCTTGAAAAGTCTGTTAACACATTCTCAGATTCTCCATATAATAACAATTCTGGAGCAACTTTTCTTATAACTCTATGGTGTTGTATGCTTCAGATTATTTTTGAATTAATTGACGATTGGATATTGCCATTCCTGTTGTCAAAGGGGTATGGCTCCTGCACAGTCTGATATTGTAAATGTGGACAATGTGTGTAGTGTGCAGAGAAACCTCCAAAATTGTCAATTTATTTATAATATTTTATTCAAAATATGATCCAGAATCACTAAACCAACATGTCAGCAGATGAAAGGTTCTCTTTAAAAACAGTTTTAGGGAGCGTTCACACTACCGTCGGTGTCCGACAGCTAGTGTCCGCTGCTAATGTCCGTTCAAAATCTTGTGTGGACATTAGCAGCGGACACTAGCTGTGTCCGTGACATTTTGCATTGATTTCAATGGACATCGGGTGCGTTCTTTTACTGTCAATGGCTGTCCTTAAGTGTCCGTTCCCAAAGATGTTCGACTTTTCAAGTGGACAGAAAAAACTTACATGTCGGGTTTTGCTGTCCACTTGAAAAGTCGGACATCTTTGGGAACGGACAGTTAAAGGGGTATTCCCATGTACATGATAATATCTATATTTGTAGATAATTAAAAGTTAAACATTTTTGCAAACGTAACTACCGTATATACTCGAGTATAAGCCGACCCGAGTATAAGCCGACCCCCCTAATTTTACCACAAAAAACTGGGAAAACTTATTGACTCGAGTATAAGCCTAGGGGGGGAAATGCAGCAGCTAGTGGAAAATTTCAAAAATTAAAATGGTCGGAGTTTTTGGGTGCAGTAGTTGCTGGGGAAGGGGAGGGGGTGTTTTGGTTGTCTGTCTACCCCTTCCCTGAGCTTGAGAACTGGGGGTTTTTCTTCCCCCCACTTGGAATTTAGCCTGGCTGAATATAGGGAAACTGCAATGCTCCTATTAACCCCTTCCCGACGGAACAGGATCACTGCAGATCCCCTATATTCAGTAGCCCGGGAACTTTCAGACACAGGGATACCCAATGTGTATGTGTTTCACAGTAATTTTCTACTTTTATATGTATTCTAGGCAAAGGAATGATTTAGAACGTTTATTTTTTTATTTTTTTAAAATCTTTATTTTTTCTTTTGCACCATTTTATGGGAGATTCTATACATTAATATTGTGGCTGGTCATAGACCCCCCCCCTCCTAAAAAAGAAAAAAAATAATTTTTTTAAATTTTTTTTTTGCTGACTCGAGTATAAGCCGATGGGGGCTTTTTCAGCACAAAAACTGGGCTGAAAAATTCGGCTTATACTCGAGTATATACGGTAATTAAAAATTCTGCAGAGTTTTAAAGATTTTCTCTAACTTTCTTAGTGGTGACAGTCTTTTATCTTGATTAGTTGCCATGGATACGACCACTAATGCAGAAACTTTCTATGGTCTGGGACTTGTCAGGAACCAGCTATGATTTTCTTATTGTACCTGGTTTATCATGCAGAGACACTTACATGTATGAGGAGATATCCCGGCCACAATAAAGTAATCATGGCTGATTTTCTGACCTTAGAAAGGTTCTGCATTGGTGGTCATATCTACTGGCAACCGATCAAGATAACAGACTGTCACCACTAAGAAAGTTAGAGAAAATCTTTAAAACTCTGCAGAATTTTTAATTACTTATATTTGCAAAAATCTTCAACTTTTAATCATCTACAAATTAAAAAATAATTATGTAGATGGGAATACCCCTTTAAGGACAGACATGGACTGTAAAAGAACACACCCGATGTCCATTGAAATCAATGCAAAATGTCACGGACACAGCTAGTGTCCACTGCTAATGTCCACACAAGATTTTGAACGGACATTAGCAGCGGACACTAGCTGTCAGACACCGACTGTAGTGTGAACGCTCCCTTGTAGTTTTACATTTTAGAATGTAAACTGATGCGGAACAGTAAGACTGGGGAGGCACGGATAGGGCTCACGGCAGATTAGACATTGTAAACTTGCCAGTAACAACAATGTGGAGGAGATATCTAGAAATCTCACCAAATGCATTACTGCAACTAAAGCCTGTAGAACAAAGTGACCTAAGCTGTGATTTTTAGGGCTAGTTCACATAGGGCAAAATGGCGCAGTTTTTGACGTGGAATCCGCCTCAAAATCCACCTCCTCACTATAGAGTCCTATGTAAACCGCTAGTGTTCTTTTTTTGCTCTAGCGGTTTTTTCCTAATTCCTGAAGCAGATTTTTTCCTGACCAAATTCCTCGACACCTAACTACGTGTGAACTAGCCCTTAAACCTCTATTATGTCAACTATTGCTGCGAGTTTCACTAATGGCCTTCAACCCCGGCAATGCAAACTGCAGCAATCCCTGAGGTGGGTTACAACAACAAGCACCCATTTTTGATTGTTTTTCTCATGGCAGCTTTCAGGCTGCACTTTCATGATGGAAGATGTATCACTGTGTCCATCTCGTGTGGTCCCAGCTTAATGTTACTAGGAGATAAGAATAAATATTAAGCCGTTTCTTAGTAATTTGTGTGCTACTTAGGGCTAGTTCACACGTGAACTGCCCGCGCGGGTTTTGACACAGAGAGAGACGCGGCGAGCCGCGTCTCTCTCTTGTCAAAACCCACCCGCCGCGACCATCGCTGTCGCGGCTTAACCCTCTGCTGCCGGCTCAAATTAATGAGCCGACATAGGAGGGAGCTGCCGGGGGCGGAAGCCGCGCGGCTGAGCCTGCGCGGCTTCCGCCTGAAGAAAGGACATGTCCTTTCTTTTCTCCGCTAGCAGCAGCTCGCCGCTAGCGGAGAACAGAAGCCCGGCGGTCTCCATAGACCACCATTATAAGGGGAGGTTTTGGACGCGAAATCCGCTGTCAAAAACCTCCCCTTATACTCACGTGTGAACTAGCCCTAAATGTTTTGTCAGAATTGTACATTCTTGTACACTCATTCACTGTATTATTTAGCATGTCAAGCTGGTTCTGTGTGCAGTCATTGCTGGAGCACTGGACCTGTTTCATCAGCATGATATATGTCCTTTATGTGCTCATATGAGGATTGCAGTAAATATAAATGGTCCTGAACTCTGCTGGCACGGAGACATTTAATAATCAATATAATATATATATTTGCTATACACATATAAACAATTTTCAGTGGGTTTCCACAACGTTGCTTCTGAAAAATACATTTGATGGCAGCTCTCCATTGATGAGGTGACTACCAGAGCGCGGGTTAGGATCAAATGATGCTTTATATAAAAAAAACCTCCAATGCTGGAATCTAACCATCTGCCTTTTTAACCACTCGTGCGGTTTTATCTCATTGAAAGGATCCTGAATCAGCTGTTGTAATTACTGTACTGACAACATATGTCAATTTTCAGCAGAGGGGAAACTGTTCACAATTAATTACCTAGAAAATACTCGGAACGCCATTTGTTAGAATTTCGTCTGACGGTGAAATCAGCCACTTTCCAAATGTCACAAATGAGATGGTTTGCTTAACAGAGCATCACATTTCTCTCAGCACAAAAAAAAAAACAACAAATGTTGTGTGAGGACAAAGGCTCTCTTGATACTAATAGAAAATGTACGCTCTGAAATACCTCGTGCTCAGGAGAACTCAAGACTTAACCTAGGGCAGCATTAATATTGCACTAACTTTGAATATGCCGTATAAGGGCTCATTCACACTACGTATACGGCAGCTTATTCTGAACGTAAAACACGCTCAGAATAAGCGACGTATAAAGCAGTTCCATTCATTTCTATGGGAGCCGGCAAACGAGCGCTCCCCATAGAAATGAATGGGCTGCTTCTTTCACTACGAGCACTCCCATTGAAGTGAATGGGAAGCGCTGCGTGTACGGCTCGGCATGAGCTTTATACGCCGCTTATTCTGAACGTGTTTTACGTTCAGAATAAGATGCCGTATACGTAGTGTGAATGAGCCCTAAGACTAAGGCCCCACGTAGCGAGCCACAACCAAAAAGCACTGCAGGAAAAGCTGCAGCGGAAATACATTGCGGGTTTTTGCGAGCCACTTTTTACATAAAGTCCGAAAAGTTTTCCTCTTCGGACATTAGGGTCTGCTCCCACGATGTAACGCAGCGCTGATTCTGACACGTAAACTTGTGTCAGAGTCAGTGCTGCAAAACAGAATCCCATTGACTTCAAAGGGTTCCATTTAGCGCGCGTAACACATTGCAATCAATGGGTTAAAAAGCCTCCCATTGATTTCAATGTGTTACACGCGCTAAACGGAACCGATTCCATAAGTCTAATTAACAATTAACAAAAATGTGGGAATTTTGGAAAACGCACCATTTCCGCTGCAGATTTAATTCTGCAATGTCTGGATGGAATTAGCAAGAATCCCATCCACTTTGCAGGTTCTGTAAAACACACCTGTGGCCAAATCACGGCCTAAGTATCATTCATTCACTATACAGGTGTAGTGCAGTGGTCTCCAACATTTGGGTTTCTAGCTGTCCGGAGACTACAACACCTTAAGGGTTCATTCACACGGAGGAAAATGGTGAGGAATTGGCTGTGGAATTTTCCACGCTGAAAAAAAAGCCCCTGATCACCCATCCCACTTGAATGGCAAGAGCAGTGCTCCTACGGCTGAAGACCCACCCCCAGCGCAACAACTGCCTCAGTGACATAAGGCTTAAAAATTGTTTTTCTCCAAATCTAAAAACATGACATACATAACAAAAGTATGATATTTATCAATATAATATACTCTGTAAGGGGGGTTCACACTACAGTCATTGTCCGGCAGGTAGTGTCCGCTGCTAATGTCTGTTCAAAATCTTGCATGGACATTAGCAGCGGACACTAGCTGTGTCCGTGACATTTTTCATTAATTTAAATGGCGATCGGGTGCGTTGTTTTACACTCCGTGCCCTTCCTTCACTGTCCGCTTGTAAAGATGTCTGACTTTTCAAGCAGACAGCCAAACCCGACATGTAGGTTTTTTCTGTCCGCTTGAAAAGTCGGACATCTTTAGGAACGGACAGTTAAGGACAGGCACGGAGTGTAAAACAACAAACCCAACCACCATTTAAATGTATGAAAAATGTCACAGACACAGCTAGTGTCCGCTGCTAATGTCCGTGCAAGATTTTGAATGGACATTAGCAGCGGACACTAGCTGTCGGACACTGACGGTAGTGTGAACGCCCCCTAACTTGGTGGTGACATATGCTTGGAGGAGGTGGAGGTGAAATGTAATAATAATTTTGTTCCTTTCAAACGCATTGCTACTTTATGAAAAAGTTTGCTTACATTTTAATGTTTCTATGCTACTTTAGCTATACTAAAGGTTAAATAAAACTTTCAGCCACACGTGAGCATTGTATAATGCACTTAATATATAACAGTTTCCCAAATAAGATAGAAAGTTCATACTTTTGGGTTGAAAGTCACATTCCTTGAAAAACTATGATGAAGATGAGTAAACAGCTCCATATCCTCTGTTTGCAGGGTAGCCATGACTCGTTCAGCCATTGCAAAAATTTCCAGCCATGAAGGGAATATATTTTTAATCAGAAGATGCAGATACATGAATAATTCATATGGATGCTCAGCTGAAAAAGCAAAATATTTCTTTCACAATCTGGATATAAACTCTAGGGAAACAGTCAATTAGACATGCAAACAATAGAAATTTAGGAAAATAAAGAAATAATAGGTGCAGTCAAAAAACTATGGAAAATTAAATTAGTTCATGATTCATATGTATTATTTAAGGCAGAAAATACATAAAATGCTGTTTGTTCTGCACATTTTTATTTTCAATAAAGAAGCCTAAGAAGATCCTCAAATTAGGCAGTCGCTTAACTTTCTGATCCAAATCTTTCCAAAAAAGAAACAGCACCAAAACTGCATTGTGTAAGGCTAAGGGTAAGTTCATACGGTTTTTTTTGGTCAGGATTTTGAGGCCGTATCTGCCTCAAAATCCTGACCAAAAAGATGGCTCCCATTGAAATCAATGGGAGCTGATCAGTTCTTTTTTCCAGGAGCCGTTTGTTTTGGCTCCCAGGAAAAAAGAAGCGACATGCTCATTCTTTCAGATGGATTCGCCTCGCGACATCCTCCTCAAGACACTCCCTCCCGACTAGGCCCATTCATTTGGGCCTAGTCCAGAGCAGAGTGCGCGACTGGATGCCGATGCATTGCACCCGCATCCAGTCACAGCTACCGTATTTTGGTCCGGAACCTGAGGCGGAGGACCAAAAAACCCCATGTGAACTTACCCTAAGGTCCCATGTTGTGGAAACAGTACCAGCAAGGTGAAGGAGACTCTGGCTAATACCATCTACAAATTGCAAAAAAAAAAGCTGAGGGAAACACAGCATGACCATTTTACTTGTAGAAACGATTGTGTCTTCTCAATAGATTTAATAAGGAAAAAAAACTGCTGAGAAAAATGCATCAAAAACACTGGAAAATAAACATGAAGCATTTCCAATGCGTTTTAGCCTATATGACAAATTGAAGGAACCTCTAGGAATTTCTATTTGTTGAATGACCTCTGAGGACTTCAAGCATTCAGAAATAGAATGAGTTGGCATTTTCTAGCGCATTTTTGTGTTATTACTTATTAATATACAGTGCCTACAAGTAGTATTCAACCCCCTGCCGATTTAGCAGGTTTGATAAGATGCAAATAAGTTAGAGCCTTCAAACTTCAAACAAGAGCAGGATTTATTAACAGATGCATAAATCTTACAAACCAAAAAGTTATGTTGCTCAGTTAAATTTTAATAAATTTTAAACATAAAAGTGTGGGTCAATTATTATTCAACCCCTAGGTTTAATATTTTGTGGAATAACCCTTGTTTGCAATTACAGCTAATAATTGTCTTTTATAAGACCTGATCAGGCCGGAACAGGTCTCTGGAGTTATCTTGGCCCACTCCTCCATGCAGATCTTCTCCAAGTTATCTAGGTTCTTTGGGTGTCTCATGTGGACTTTAATCTTGAGCTCCTTCCACAAGTTTTCAATTAGGTTAAGGTCAGGAGACTGACTAGGCCACTGCAACACCTTGATTTTTTCCCTCTTGAACCAGGCCTTGGTTTTCTTGGCTGTGTGCTTTGGGTCGTTGTCTTGTTGGAAGATGAAATGACGACTAGAGATGAGCGAACACTAAAATGTTCGAGGTTCGAAATCCGATTCGAACAGCCGCTCACTGTTCGAGTGTTCGAACGGGTTTCGAACCCCATTATAGTCTATGGGGAACATATACTCGTTAAGGGGGAAACCCAAATCCGTGTCTGGAGGGTCACCAAGTCCACTATGACACCCCAGGAAATGATACCAACACCCTGGAATGACACTGGGACAGCAGGGGAAGCATGTCTGGGGGCATAAAAGTCACTTTATTTCATGGAAATCCCTGTCAGCTTGCGATTTTCGCAAGCTAACTTTTCCCCATAGAAATGCATTGGACAGCGCTGATTGGCCAGAGTACGGAATTTGACCAATCAGCGCTGGCTCTGCTGAAGGAGGCGGAGTCTAAGATCGCTCCACACCAGTCTCCATTCAGGTCCGACCTTAGACTCCGCCTCCTCCGGCAGAGCCAGCGCTGATTGGCCGAAGGCTGGCCAATGCATTCCTATGCGAATGCAGAGACTTAGCAGTGCTGAGCCAGTTCTGCTCAACTACACATCTGATGCACACTCGGCTCTGCTACATCTGATGTAGCAGAGCCGAGTGTGCATCAGATGTGTAGTTGAGCAGAACTGGCTCAGCACTGCTAAGTCTCTGCATTCGCATAGGAATGCATTGGCCAGCCTTCAGCCAATCAGCGCTGGCTCTGCCGGAGGAGGCGGAGTCTAAGGTCGGACCTGAATGGAGACTGGTGTGGAGCGATCTTAGACTCCGCCTCCTCCAGCAGAGCCAGCGCTGATTGGTCGAGTTCCGTACTCTGGCCAATCAGCGCTGTCCAATGCATTCCTATTGGAAAAAGTTTATGTCACAAAAATCACAATTACACACCCGATAGAGCCCCAAAAAGTTATTTTTAATAACATTCCTACCTAAAGGTTATCCCTAGCTATCCCTGCCTGTACAGCTATCCCTGTCTCTTAGTCACAAAGTTCACATTCTCATATGACCCGGATTTGAAACCCACTATTCGTCTAAAATGGAGGTCACCTGATTTCGGCAGCCAATGACTTTTTCCGATTTTTTTCGATGCCTCCGGTGTCGTAGTTCCTGTCCCACCTCCCCTGCGCTGTTATTGGTGCAAAAAAAGCGCCAGGGAAGGTGGGAGGGGAATCAAATTTTTTTGGAGTTTGCCACGTGATGTTCGATTCGAATCGAACACATCGAACAGCCTGATATCCGATCGAACATGTGTTCGATAGAACACTGTTCGCTCATCTCTAATGACGACCCATCTTAAGATCCTTGATGGAGGAGCAGAGGTTCTTGGCCAAAATCTCCAGGTAGGCCGTGCTATCCATCTTCCCATGGATGCGGACCAGATGGCCAGGCCCCTTGGCTGAGAAGCAGCCCCACAGCATGATGCTGCCACCACCATGCTTGACTGTAGGGATGGTATTCTTGGGGTCGTATGCAGTGTCATCCAGTCTCCAAACATCACGTGTGTGGTTGGCACCAAAGATCTCGATCTTGGTCTCATCAGACCAGAGAACCTTGAACCAGTCTGTCTCAGAGTCCTCCAAGTGATCATGAGCAAACTGTAGATGAGCCTTGACATGACGCTTTGAAAGTAAAGGTACCTTACGGGCTCGTCTGGAACGGAGACCATTGCGGTGGAGTACGTTACTTATGGTATTGACTGAATCCAATGTCCCCACTGCCATGAGATCTTCCCGGAGCTCCTTCCTTCTTGTCCTTGGGTTAGCCTTGACTCTTCGGACAAGCCTGGCCTTGGTACGGGAGGAAACTTTCAAAGGCTGTCCAGGCCGTGGAAGGCTAACAGTAGTTCCATAAGCCTTCCACTTTCGGATGATGCTCCCAACAGTGGAGACAGGTAGGCCCAATTCCTTGGAAAGGGTTTTGTACCCCTTGCCAGCCTTGTGACCCTCCACGATCTTGTCTCTGATGGCCTTGGAATGCTCCTTTGTCTTTCCCATGTTGACCATGTATGAGTGCTGTTCACAAGTTTAGGGAGGGTCTTAAATAGTCAGAAAAGGCTGGAAAAAGAGATAATTAATCCAAACATGTGAAGCTCATTGTTCTTTGTGCCTGAACTACCGTATTTTTCGGACTATAAGACGCACCCAGGTTTTAGAGGAGAAAAATAGGGAAAAAAAATTTTCAGACAAAAAATGGTAAAATATTTAATATATGGGAGTTGTAGTTTTGGAACAGCTGCAAGGCCACATTGACAGGTGACCCTGCAGCTGTACGGGGATGTATAGGGCGTTTTTTTTGTGGGGCCAGGTGTACTTTTTAGATATACCATTTTGGGAAATGTTTATTGCTTAGATCACCTTTTATTTAATTCAGAGGCAAAACAGAGAGAAAAACCCGGCAGTTTAGCACTTTTGATTTTGACGTTCACTGCACATAAAAATATTAGTAGACCGGGCATTTTCAGACACAGGGATACCTAATGTGTATGTTTCACAGTAATGTTATACTTTTATATGTATTCTAGGGAAAGGAGGTGAACTTTTATTTATTTTATTTTTTATTATATTTTTTTTAAGTGTTTTTTTTTTTTTTTTTTACTATTTTAATATCCCCCGCCTAGGGGGCTTGAACCTGCAATCATTTGATTGCAAGTCCCATAGACGGCAATACAAGTGTATTGCCGTCTGTGGGAGATTCTATACTTACTATCGCGGAGGGTCATAGACCAGCCGCGATAGTAATATATAGCTATGACAAGCCTCGGAGCCTTCATTAGGCTCCCAGCTGTCATCGGAACAGGTCGGCTCCTGCAGCCTCGCCGTGCAGGAGCCGGCCTGCATCACTAAAGGTATGGGGCCGGTTGGGGGGCTAACTGACTGCCGGGACCTGTGGAGGAGGAGTGGATTTGCAGCATGGCCGCGCTACTGCCACCGCTGGTTTTCTTCAGCGGCAGGAGCGTGGCAATCTGCAGGCCCCGGCAGCTAAGACAGTCCCCGGCATCTGCTGTAATAGACCGGCGGATGCCGGGGAGTGTCTTAGCTGCCGGGGCCTGCAGTATAGTCACGCTCCTGCCGCTGAAGAAAACCAGCGGTGGCAGTAGCGCGGCAATCTGCAGGCCCCGGCAGCTAAGACACTCCCCGGCATCCGCCGGTCTATTACAGCAGATGCCGGGGACTGTCTTAGCTGCCGGGGCCTGCAGATTGCCGCGCTACTGCCGCTGAAGAAAACCAGCGGTGGCAGTAGCGCGGCCATTCTGCAAACCCACATTCAGACTATAAGACGCACCCTCATTTTCCTCCGAAATTTTGGGGGAAAAAAGTGCGTCTTATAGTCCGAAAAATATGGTACTTCTTAATACTTTAGGGGAACCAAACAGAATTCTGGTGGTTTGAGGGATTGAATAATAAATGACCCTCTGAATAAACTTTTCACAATTAAAAAAAAAATTAAACAAAGAAATAACATTCTTTTTTGCTGCAGTGCATTTCACACTTCCAGGCTGATCTACAGTCCAAATGTCACAATGCCAAGTTAATTCAGAATGTGTAAACCTGCTAAATCTGCAGGGGGTTGAATACTACTTGTAGGCACTGTAGAACATTCTAGTTATTATAGTACTCTAATTATGGTTTGGCATTACAAGAAGGGGGAAAACATGAAGGAGAAGAAAAGGGGTAGGGATTGTAAGTGGCCATGTATTATTTTAATCTCACAAAACATCAAAATGAATACAAAAGAAATAGTAAATATGTCCAAACAGGACAAGTATGCGGCAGCTTCTCTATCCAGCAACATCTACAGGTATAAGATTATAGCAGCAACGTGTATAAGATTGAAATCTCAACCATATGCTGTACTTTTAAGAAAACTTTCAAGTTTTGCATGATTTGGTATGGTAATTTTCTGCAGCAAATTTGGTACATGGTACATACTCTACTTCTTTCCATACTTTTTTCTGTATGGAAAAAAAGACTTTACATCTTACTTGAAAACAGCACCAAAATTGAAACACGTACACAAGGTCCTTTAATGATTAATTAAAAAAAAAATGAATAAAAAATAACCATACTATAGACAATATTTAGATATATATTTATGGGAGTTTAGTGTGTGTGTGTGTGTGTGGGGGGGGGGGGGGTTCACCTAGAAACACTGTGACATTGCTGTCAGTCAAGTTCAAAAACTGCTTATGGTTTTTGTGTTTGGTTTTTTTTGTTAACAGAAACTGCATTTTTATCACAAAAAAGGCAAAGAATACATTAGGCTGGTGCCCCATGCAGCGTACATGCCATAAACCCTGGCGTTTTACAGTACCCGAAAAGTGGATGTGATTCTGGCTAATTCCATCCACACATGGGAGAAAAATATTCACAGCAGACATGCTGCTATTTCAGAAACCATTGTGTTTTTGTAAATCGCAGCATGTCAATTATACAGATAGGAATGCTGGCATTTTTCATACAGGTATAACTGAAGCAGAAGGTCCACAGAGAAAACCTCTGCGGACCTTCTCTGAAATGTGCTGCAGGAAATACATGATGCGTTTCCGCCTTGGATTTTCCTACAGCGCTTTTTGACTGCAGCTCGCTTTGTGGGGTCTTAGCCTTAGCTTTTTAGGCATTTTCAGCATTTACATTTTACTCTATTTTTGTGTTTATAGTTACAAACATGGAATCAAAAACTGTATCAACTACTACATCATAAAATACATGTGTAGATCTTATTTAAGGACTTATTCATAAAACAGTGAAAAACACCATGTGATGGCTATTTCTGTAACACCCATTTTGAGAGCACATTGATTTCAATGCATAATCGCATGTGTGTTTTTTGATGAATTATTTATCATGGATAAAAAAAATTGACATGCTCTATCTTTGTCCGTTTTGGATGGACTCAATAGAAATCAATGGATTTGTTTTTAACTGATGTAAAATGGAATGAAGTCCATTAAAAATAGGTGAATGGGTTGGGTCAAAAAGACAGAACAATTCTTTTGAGGCTAAGACCCCTTGTGGCATTATGCAGCAAAAAAGCTCTGTGGCAAAAGCAGTGGCGGCAACGCATCACGGTTCTTCCCGCAGCACTTTGCACAGAAAGGGAGCCTGCACACGGAGTTACGCTCCGCTCATATGCGTGTATCACATTGAAAGCAATAGGGAAAAAAGCCTTCCATTGATTTCAATGGGTAGCGCACGCATGCCGGCACCCATGGTAATCAATGGGATCCGGTTTTTACGCGCTCACTCTGAACGAGTTTTACGTTCGGAATGAGCAGAGCATAACTCCATGTGCAGGCTCCCACAGTTTGCAGAGATTTCCTCTGCGGATTTTCTGCTTCAATTATATCTATAGGGAAACCACTGGTGTTTCCATAGATATAATTGACATGTTGGGAATTCCAAAGCTGCAAAGCCGTTTGGAAATCACCACGTGTAATTGCAGCTAAAGGTGGCTCTACAAAGTATTGATATAGGGGGGCTGAATAATTTCGCACGTCACACTTTTCAGAATTTTATTTGATTATAGCTTTGAAAACCGGGTATCATTTTCATTCCACTACACAGTTATCTGCTACTTTGTGTTGTTCTATCACATAAAATCTCAATAAAACAAATACATTTAAGTTTGTGGTTATAAGTAGAGATGAGCGAACAGTGTTCTATCGAACACATGTTCGATCGGATATCAGGG
The DNA here is from genome assembly GCF_031893055.1 of Leptodactylus fuscus. Classification (NCBI taxonomy): domain Eukaryota; kingdom Metazoa; phylum Chordata; class Amphibia; order Anura; family Leptodactylidae; genus Leptodactylus; species Leptodactylus fuscus. The sequence continues at coordinate 139,607,755 of NC_134266.1, read as the reverse complement.
TGTTCGCCATGTTCGAATCGAACACCACGTGGTAAAGTGCGCCAAAATTCGATTCCCCTCCCACCTTCCCTGGCGCCTTTTTTGCACCAATAACAGCGCAGGGGAGGTGGGACAGGAACTACGACACTGGGGGCATTGAAAAAAATTGGAAAAAGTCATTGGCTGCCGAAATCAGGTGACCTCCATTTTAGACGAATAGTGGATTTCAAATCCGGGTCATATGAGAATGTGAACTTTGTGACTATGAGACAGGGATAGCTGTACAGGCAGGGATAGCTAGGGATAACCTTTATTTAGGGGGGAATGTTATTAAAAATAACTTTTTGGGGCTCTATCGGGTGTGTAATTGTGATTTTTGTGAGATAAACTTTTTCCCATAGGGATGCATTGGCCAGCGCTGATTGGCCGAATTCCGTACTCTGGCCAATCAGTGCTGGCCAATGCATTCTATTAGCTTGATGAAGCAGAGTGTGCACAAGGGTTCAAGCGCACCCTCGGCTCTGATGTAGCAGAGCCGAGGCTGCACAAGGGTTCAAGCGCACCCTCGGCTCTGATGTAGGAGAGCCGAGGGTGCACTTGAACCCTTGTGCACCCTCAGCTCTGCTACATCAGAGCCGAGGGTGCGCTTGAACCCTTGTGCACACTCTGCTTCATCAAGCTAATAGAATGCATTGGCCAGCGCTGATTGGCCAATGTATTCTATTAGCCTGATGAAGTAGAGCTGAATGTGTGTGCTAAGCACACACATTCAGCTCTACTTCATCGGGCTAATAGAATGCATTGGCCAGCGCTGATTGGCCAGAGTACGGAACTCGACCAATCAGCGCTGGCTCTGCTGGAGGAGGCGGAGTCTAAGATCGCTCCACACCAGTCTCCATTCAGGTCCGACCTTAGACTCCGCCTCCTCCGGCAGAGCCAGCGCTGATTGGCCGAAGGCTGGCCAATGCATTCCTATGCGAATGCAGAGACTTAGCAGTGCTGAGTCAGTTTTGCTCAACTACACATCTGATGCACACTCGGCACTGCTACATCAGATGTAGCAATCTGATGTAGCAGAGCCGAGGGTGCACTAGAACCCCTGTGCAAACTCAGTTCACGCTAATAGAATGCATTGGCCAGCGCTGATTGGCCAATGCATTCTATTAGCCCGATGAAGTAGAGCTGAATGTGTGTGCTAAGCACACACATTCAGCACTGCTTCATCACGCCAATACAATGCATTAGCCAGTGCTGATTGGCCAGAGTACGGAATTCGGCCAATCAGCGCTGGCTCTGCTGGAGGAGGCGGAGTCTAAGGTCGGACCTGAATGGAGACTGGTGTGGAGCGATCTTAGACTCCGCCTCCTCCAGCAGAGCCAGCGCTGATTGGTCGAGTTCCGTACTCTGGCCAATCAGCGCTGGCCAATGCATTCTATTAGCCCGATGAAGTAGAGCTGAATGTGTGTGCTTAGCACACACATTCAGCTCTACTTCATCAGGCTAATAGAATACATTGGCCAATCAGCGCTGGCCAATGCATTCTATTAGCTTGATGAAGCAGAGTGTGCACAAGGGTTCAAGCGCACCCTCGGCTCTGATGTAGCAGAGCCGAGGCTGCACAAGGGTTCAAGTGCACCCTCGGCTCTCCTACATCAGAGCCGAGGGTGCGCTTGAACCCTTGTGCAGCCTCGGCTCTGCTACATCAGAGCCGAGGGTGCGCTTGAACCCTTGTGCACACTCTGCTTCATCAAGCTAATAGAATGCATTGGCCAGCACTGATTGGCCAGAGTACGGAATTCGGCCAATCAGCGCTGGCCAATGCATTCTATTAGCCCGATGAAGTAGAGCTGAATGTGTGTGCTAAGCACACACATTCAGCACTGCTTCATCACGCCAATACAATGCATTAGCCAGTGCTGATTGGCCAGAGTACGGAATTCGGCCAATCAGCGCTGGCTCTGCTGGAGGAGGCGGAGTCTAAGATCGCTCCACACCAGTCTCCATTCAGGTCCGACCTTAGACTCCGCCTCCTCCAGCAGAGCCAGCGCTGATTGGCCGAATTCCGTACTCTGGCCAATCAGCACTGGCTAATGCATTGTATTGGCTTGATGAAGCAGTGCTGAATGTGTGTGCTTAGCACACACATTCAGCTCTACTTCATCGGGCTAATAGAATGCATTGGCCAGCGCTGATTGGCCGAATTCCGTACTCTGGCCAATCAGCACTGGCTAATGCATTGTATTGGCTTGATGAAGCAGTGCTGAATGTGTGTGCTTAGCACACACATTCAGCTCTACTTCATCGGGCTAATAGAATGCATTGGCCAATCAGCGCTGGCCAATGCATTCTATTAGCGTGAACTGAGTTTGCACAGGGGTTCTAGTGCACCCTCGGCTCTGCTACATCAGATTGCTACATCTGATGTAGCAGTGCCGAGTGTGCATCAGATGTGTAGTTGAGCAAAACTGACTCAGCACTGCTAAGTCTGCATTCGCATAGGAATGCATTGGCCAGCCTTCGGCCAATCAGCGCTGGCTCTGCCGGAGGAGGCGGAGTCTAAGGTCGGACCTGAATGGAGACTGGTGTGGAGCGATCTTAGACTCCGCCTCCTCCAGCAGAGCCAGCGCTGATTGGCCGAATTCCGTACTCTGGCCAATCAGCACTGGCTAATGCATTGTATTGGCTTGATGAAGCAGTGCTGAATGTGTGTGCTTAGCACACACATTCAGCTCTACTTCATCGGGCTAATAGAATGCATTGGCCAGCGCTGATTGGCCGAATTCCGTACTCTGGCCAATCAGCACTGGCTAATGCATTGTATTGGCTTGATGAAGCAGTGCTGAATGTGTGTGCTTAGCACACACATTCAGCTCTACTTCATCGGGCTAATAGAATGCATTGGCCAATCAGCGCTGGCCAATGCATTCTATTAGCGTGAACTGAGTTTGCACAGGGGTTCTAGTGCACCCTCGGCTCTGCTACATCAGATTGCTACATCTGATGTAGCAGTGCCGAGTGTGCATCAGATGTGTAGTTGAGCAAAACTGACTCAGCACTGCTAAGTCTGCATTCGCATAGGAATGCATTGGCCAGCCTTCGGCCAATCAGCGCTGGCTCTGCCGGAGGAGGCGGAGTCTAAGGTCGGACCTGAATGGAGACTGGTGTGGAGCTATCTTAGACTCCGCCTCCTCCAGCAGAGCCAGCGCTGATTGGTCGAGTTCCGTACTCTGGCCAATCAGCACTGGCCAATGCATTTCTATGGGGAAAAGTTAGCTTGCGAAAATCGCAAACTGACAGGGATTTCCATGAAATAAAGTGACTTTTATGCCCCCAGACATGCTTCCCCTGCTGTCCCAGTGTCATTCCAGGGTGTTGGTATCATTTCCTGGGGTGTCATAGTGGACTTGGTGACCCTCCAGACACGAATTTGGGTTTCCCCCTTAACGAGTTTATGTTCCCCATAGACTATAATGGGGTTCGAAACCCATTCGAACACTCGAACAGTGAGCGGCTGTTCGAATCGAATTTCGAACCTCGAACATTTTAGTGTTCGCTCATCTCTAGTTATAAGCTGATAAAAAATGCAAGGCATTGTACATGCAGTAAATCTGTGGACAAACTACGTTTCCCATGATTCATCTGCCTGCTCTCACTCTGCATGGAACCCTACCTTCTCCACTCTCCCCTGCAATGAAATCACAGGTAACAAATCACTCCTACAGCCAAGGTCACGTGCTGCTGTGTGATGTTTCATTGATGCTGGCTGAAATGCTCACAAAGAGAGGGTAAAAGGAAAATGTTTGTTTTGGTACCGTGTTAGCCAGTGGTTATAAAATATAAAAAACAAAAAAAACTTTGCAAGTCTTCAGTAGGTGATACCTTTTTTAATGGCTAACTCATAATGATGACAGAATATGACGTTTCGAAGCTTTCCTCTGAGCTTCTTCTTCAGATATAACTAAAAAACACTCTGTAGAGGCTGCATATTTATAACTGGACACAGGGCTAGAATTACAGGAGGGAGGGGGGAAGAGGCTTATTACTATATACTTATAACAACAAACAATCAATTGCCAGATCCCCCAGTTCTTATCTTAATGGCTGTCTTAATGATGTGTATAAAAAGACATAAACGTGAGATGTTCATCCCATTGTCCAACGTCTGGAATAGGGTCATGGCCTTGTACTCATAAATCAGTCACTGTTTCCTTGATTTAAAGTTCCCTTTTAAGATCAAGATTTTCATGTCATTGATGATGCTGTGGTGTTCCTGGCAAAAATGATTTGACACGGGAAGATCAGTTCTCTGTTGTTTGATTGTATGGCGATGTGAATTAATTCTCATTCTGAGTTTCTGACCAGTCTCTCCAACATACAGATTTTCAGTGGAACATTTGGTGCAAATGATCAAATACACCACATTAGGTGTGTTACAGGTGAACGTACCTGGGATTTTATATTCCCTGTTAGAGTTTGGTATCTCTATCCTGTCAGTGGTCAGTATGTGCGGGCAGGTTTTGCACCTCTTCTGTCCACATGGGAATGTTCCTTTGTTAGTTGGAGGTGACAGAGAGCTGCTAATAATCATATTCCTGAGGTTTGGTGGCTGTCTGTAGCATAGGAGAGGGGGGTCAGAAAATATAGATTTTAGACGGTTGTCTTTTTGCAGTAGTGGATGTAATTTGCGTGTGATTCCTCTCAGCGTCTCCAGGTGGGGGTTGTATGTGACAACCAGGGGTACCCGAGTGTTCTCCTGTTTGGTATTGTATTTTAATAACTCCGATCTTGGTATCCAGCATCATCAATGACATGAAAATCTTGATCTTAAAAGGGAACTTTAAATCAAGGAAACAGCGACTGATTTATGAGTACAAGGCCATGACCCTATTCCAGACGTTGGACAATGGGATGAACATCTCACGTGGGTTTATGTCTTTTTATACACATCATTAAGACAGCCATTAAGATAAGAACTGGGGGATCTGGCAATTGATTGTTTGTTGTTATAAGTATATAGTAATAAGCCTCTTCCCCCCTCCCTCCTGTAATTCTAGCCCTGTGTCCAGTTATAAATATGCAGCCTCTACAGTGTTTTTTAGTTATATCTGAAGAAGAAGCTCAGAGGAAAGCTTCGAAACGTCATATTCTGTCATCATTATGAGTTAGCCATTAAAAAAGGTATCACCTACTGAAGACTTGCAAAGTTTTTTTTGTTTTTTATAAAGAGTGGGTAGTCAGCTTGCAAATAAAAGGTCACAGCTGAGGTCAATGACCTGAAACTAAATCAGATAAATGGTGCTGAATTTAAACGGGATATATATTAAGAAGTGTTTTGTATTGCTGCCTCCTGTTTTGCCCATATTTTTTAAAAACTGAATAACCCCTTTAAAAATAAGGATTTGGAGGTAATGGAAACTTGGGAAAAAAATAATGTTAAAAAAATAAAACATGATAGAAATATAGAATGCAAACTGCAGAACTTCTCACTGATAGCCAGTTACCTGTAGCTGAAGTTTGCCTGAATGCTACTTGAAGAGGAAACAGCCAGTGGATTAGATAGGGTTCATATATGCCACTATACACATAGAGAACATTCAATGCTTTGCTGGACTCCTTAATCATTTCTTCACTTGATGCAAATGAATACATGGATGGAATGTTCTCAAATTTCTGTTAGACACAAGAACACAATCATGATCAAACCATGCATATGCAGTACTTACTTGAGAAGTAAAAACATATATCAAGCAGATTCCATGCAAAATTCCAAACTATTACAACCTGCTGACTGTTTCCAGTAACAGCCAGCAGAACTATAAGGGTAAGTTCAGACAGCAGAAAATGAATCCCTCTTAAATTTCCACTGGCCGACTGGAATGGAATGGACCTAATAAGCAGGGAGTCTCAAGCTGAGGAATCCGCAGCAAGATCGCAGCAGGACGCTGAAAAAATATATGTCCTTTGCTCAATCTCTGCCTCCCATTGAAAACAATGGGAAACAGAATGTGGATGGAATCTGTCAAAGATGCGGGGTTGGAATCTACCACCAAATCTGTAACAAATTCTTCAGTGTGAACTAACCTTGAGGCTTGAGGCCGGGGCCCCATGGACCAGAAATGCTGCGATTTGCCCGCAAAATCACGGCGTTGTACACTGCAGGCAAAGTGGATGGGATTCATGCGAAACCCATCCCCGCTTTGCGGAAAAGATTGCAGCCCGCTCACTCTGAACATAAAACTTGTTCAGAGTCAGCGGCGTTAAAACAGATCCCATTGATTTCTATGGGTGCCGGCATACGCGCGCTACCCACTGAAATCAATAGGAGGCTTTTTTACCTATTGCTTTCAATGTGATATGCGCGTATCACATTGAAAGCAATAGGTAAAAAAAAGCCACCCATTGATTTCAATGGGTATCGCGTGTATGCTGGCACCCATAGAAATCAATGGATTTCGTTTTATTGACGCTCATTCTGAATGCGTTTACGTTCAGAATGAGCGGATCGTTTACTCCGTGTGAAGGCTCCCTAAGGGTATCCGCCTCAAAATCCTGACCAACAAGACGTCTCCCATTGAAATCACTGCACTGCACCGGCATCCAGTTGCAGCTACCTGTATTTTGGCCAGGAACCTCAGGTTCTGCTCCAAAATACCCCGTGTGAACTCGGTCTAACATCAGTTAGTGTCTGTTATGGTAGTTGCTCATTTTTTTAACATTTTTTTAATGGACACCTTCATAAAAAAATCTGTGTGAACCCTGCCTGACAGTTACATACATTTTCTGTACCATATGTTTGGTGCAGTGTGAACATTGACTTACCATGAGGCTCAGTGTTTCACCACTTACCTCTACAACAGCTTTCTCGATAAGACCTGAAATTGGAGAGCGTGTTGCACTTCTCAGCTTTAATTCAACACATTTGTGTTCCAGTGTTCTACCATATCGCTCCCTTGTTTCTCTCTCTAATACGCTGCAAATATTACAAAATTAACCATGTTATAAAAGTTAATGGATGACTTCCAGAGGTTTGTACTTAGTGTAAATTCCCACCGTGCCTAACAGGATGATTTCCAATGGTCCAGCAAAACATACATCAGATTTGTAAGCAATTTAACTGTATGCCTATACAGTTGAATATTCCATCCATAATAGGTTTTAATTGGTCTTATTTTGCCAATCCATAGATACCATTTCGCTATACCTTTGCAAACTGAAGTTCTATATCCACAATAAAATACGTATAACGGTATCAATTTATCCTAAACAGAATAAAATGATGTTTTTTTGTCTACAGATCTATAAGACATCTGTTGGGTTCAAGGTTTTGTCCTAACATGTAGTCTATAAATTGTACTCTTGATGAAATAATTTATGAAGCATAATTTCCCATAACTTATACCACTGTGCCATTCCTCTGTTATTCCTATTAAAATTTTATGAAGAAATTGACAACAGAGTGTTCTCAATTGAAGGTGTGTTCCTACACATTCTAACAAAGTCCAACCAGACCTGCCAGTATCAGAGTGTGTAGAGAAACACCCCGTTGGCAAAGAGAATGGTAATAACCAAGTGTTAATTTATTCATAATCATTCCGGAGGCCGCCTCAGGTTCCGGACCGAAAAATGGGTAGCCGTGACTGAATGCTGGTGTAATGTACCGGCTTCCAGTCGCGCACTCCGCTCCGGATTAGGCCCAATGAATGGGCCTAGTCGGGAGGAGGGAGTGTCTTCAGGCCGAATCGCGAGGCGAATCGGCCTGAAGAATGAGCATGTCCAGACCTGACTGGCTCCCATTCATTTCAATGGGAGCCATCTTTTTGATCAGGATTTTGAGGCGGATACGGCCTCAAAATCCTGACCAAAAAAACCCATCTGAACTTACCCTAAGAGCAACAATAGAGGAACAGTAAAATGCAAAGTTATATACAATATGATCAATGTTCATTATTTTATTAAAATAATATTTTATTAAAACATCCATACCAGGAATGGTGATAAATCCTCTTTAGCCCTTTATGGTCCATTCACATGGAGGAAATTGGCACTGATTCTGGCATCAGAATCAGCGCTGAAAAAAAAAGACTTCCATTTACTTCAATGGGTTCCGTTTTCTGCGCAGAACCCATTGAAATCAATGGGAAAAAAAGCCTCCCATTGATTTTAATGTCTTCCGCGCAGAAAACGGAACGCATTGAAGTCAATTCCGTGCCAAAATCAGTGCCAAATTCCTTCGTGTGAATGGACCCTCTAAGAGGATCTGAAACCAAGTATAAAATGCTAAATGCCACATATATGGTAATTTAATTCTTGTTATCCTCTGAACTAGTTGTTTTTTTTTTCTTTTTAATCCCCTTCCAACAGGCCACAAGAATATGTCCGCTTGCTTACTGTGTAAGTGGCTGTTTTTCTTGTGGCTGCGGGCATGTGCAGTCGCCTCTGCCCAGGCCTGAAGTCTACAAGTTTCAACCGCCTACGCTGGAAGAAGACACAAGATAAGGTTGTTCTTGACGAAGATGGAAGCGGCGCTGGAGAGACTTCTCTGGCAGCATTGGGGACGCCCCCAGTGCTGCGAGAGAACTCATTTGCATACCGTTAAAAACTGGTATTTCTACCGAATATCGGCACGGAGAAGACATCTAAAAGTAGGAGACGAATAGCCTTTCTTAAGGCTATTGCGACGTGTTAGTGAGAAAAAAAATACCTTCTAAATGATAGGATCCCTTTAAGAATTTTCTTCCCTTATAAACTATAGCCCCCTGATATATAACAGTCCCTCCCTTACAATACCACAATACCTCCCTTTATAAATAACAGACTCCCCCTTATATATAGTATCGTCTTCCTTACACGTAATAGCCCCCTTATAATAACGCACCTTATATATAATAGTTTTCCATTAAAACAATGCCCTATATATATAATAATTCCTCTTAAAATAATCTCCCTTATATATAATAGTCCACCCTTATTTATTTTATTCACTTGTATAGCACCATCATATTCTGCAGCATGTCAATCACTAATTGACATTGGCCTCACAATCTACATTCCCTATCAGTATGTCTTTGGAGTGTTGAAGGAAATCCACGCAAACATGGGGAGAACATACACACTCCTTAAAAACAATGTCTTTGGTCAGATTTGAACTTGGGACTCCTGTGCTGCAAAGCTACCCACTGAGCCATTGTGCTGCCCATAATAGTCCGTTGTTATAATAACCCACTTATATATAACAGTCTCTTCATTATAATAGCCACCTTATATACTGTATAATAGCTCCTCTATTATAATAGCCCCTTAATTGTTCCTCTCTTATAATAACCCCCTTTATATATAACAGTCTTCCCTTTATAATAGTCCCACTTATATATAATATAAGTCTCTCTCTCTTAATAACCCCCTTCTTTATAATATTTCCTCTCTTAGAATAGCCCCTATTAAGTATAATAGTCCCCCTTATATATAACAGTCTCACCATACTAGTCCTCTTATAAATAATAGTTCCTTCCTTATATATTCTTCTGTTAGAAATAATAGCCCCACCTTATAAATGATCCAGGCTAGTTTGGGCGTTTATGGACTTTTTTCATCTGCACTTTGTAACTTTTTTTTTCTATCCAACTTAGTTATGTGAAGACATATTCTTTGCACGAATTGTACTTTCAGTTGGCACAATTTTGGGGTACATAAAATGTTTTGTTTAGCTTTTATTAACATTTTTGGGGGGTTGTGTGAAAAAATTATAATTCTATCATTTTTTTGCATTTTGTTTTTACAACGTTAGAAACTATATGCATTAGGAATTACATGGCAACTTTGTCCGGAAGGTCATTATGATTATAGCGATAGCATATTTATATTGGCTTTATTATGTTTTATCATTGATTTGTCTGGGGTTTTGTTGATGGAGCTATTTTAGTACTCTTAGCTGATGAGCAGGGTGGCATTTTTAATGCAGATGTACATATCAAACTAAGTGCAGATCAAACAAAGTGCACTTATACATGGCTCTTAGACAGGGCACGAGACAGGTAAGCTTTGGAAGAACTCCAGGTAAATTTAGAACAAAAATAACCAGTTTCTACACATGGTATCATAGAGCAACTCTATCACTTACTGTCTTAGCAATCAATTGTTCTCGTGCAGAAGTCCCCTCCATCTCTACTACCAGTGCACACTATCCACACTAAGTAGAGGGATGCAAAGATGGAGATGATGAATAGGTGTGATCGTAGGGTCAAATCATACAGCAATTGGAGCTATGGTGTGCCAATCCAAGTGTCTGAAGGACACAGCATCACAGCATCTAAGGGTTTAAGCCTCCAGGGTTGTAAGTGACTCAGCAGTAATGCTGCAGAGACAGCTACTGTGACTGTGGCATGAGAGGGGGTAATGGTAGTTTTTAATGTTAACTACAGTGTTGGCCAAAAGTATTGGCACCCCTGCAATTCTGTCAGATAATACTCATTTTCTTCCAGTAAATGATTGCAATCACAAATTCTTTGGTATTATTATCTTCATTTAATTTGTCTTCAATGGAAAACCACAAAAAGAATTGTCAAAAAGCCAAATTGGATATAATTCCACAGCAAACATAAAAAAGGGGGTGGACAAAAGTATTGGCACTGTTTGAAAACTCATGTGATGTTTCTCTAATTTGTGTAATTAACAGCACCTGTTATTTACCTGAGGCACCTAACAGGTGGTGGCAATAACTAAATCACACTTGCAGCCAGTTGAAATGGACTAAAGTTGACTCAACCTGTGTCCTTGTGTGTACCACATTGAGCATGGAGAAAAGAAAGAAGACCAAAGAACTGTCTTAGGAATTGAGAAGCAAAATTGTGAGGAAGCATGAGCAATCTCAAGGCTACAAGTCCATCTCCAAAGACCTGAATGTTCCTGTGTCTACCGTGTGGAGTGTCATCAAGAAGTTTAAAGCCCATGGCACTGTGGCTAACCTCCCTAGATGTGGACGGAAAAGAAAAATTGACGAGAGATTTCAACGTAAGATTGTGGATGGTGGATAAAGAACCTCGACTAACATCCAAACAAGTTCAAGCTGCCCTGCAGTCCGAGGGTACAACAGTTTCAACGCATATTATCCATCGGCGTCTGAATGAAAAGGGACTGTATGGTAGGATACCCAGGAAGACCCCACTTCTTACCCAGAGACATAAAAAAGCCAGGCTGGAGTTTGCCAAAACGTTTTGGAAGAATGTTCTCTGGTCAGATGAGACAAAAGTAGAGCTTTTTGGGAAACGGCATCAACATAGAGTTTGAGGCACCTAACAGGTGGTGGCAATAACTAAATCACACTTTAGCCAGTTGAAATGGATTAAAGTTGACTCAATCACTGTCCTGTATCCTTGTGTGTACCACATTGAGCATGGAAAAAAGAAAGAAGACCAAAGAACTGTCTGAGGACTTGAGAAGCAAAATTGTGAGGAAGCATGAGCAATCTCAAGGCTACAAGTCCATCTCCAAAGACCTGAATGTTCCTTTGTCTACTGTGTGTAGTGTCATCAAGAAGTTTAAAGCCCATGGCACTGTGGCTGACCTCCCTAGAAGTGGATGGAAAAGAAAAATTGACGAGAGATTTCAATGCAAGATTGTGTGGATGGTGGATAAAGAACCTCGACTAACATCCAAACAAGTTCAAGCTGCCCTGCAGTCTCAGGATACAACAGTGTCAACCCATAATATCCGTCGGTGTCTGAATGAAAAGGGACTGTATGGTAGGATACCCAGGAAGACCCCACTTCTTACCCAGAGACATAAAAAAGCCAGGCTGGAGTTTGCCAAAACTTACCTGAGAAAGCCAAAAACGTTTTGGAAGAATATTCTCTGGTCAGATGAGACAAAAGTAGAGTATTTTGGGAAAAGGCATCAACATAGAGTTTACAGGAAAAAAAAAGAGGCCTTCAAAGTAAAGAACACGGTCTCTACAGTCAAACATGGTGGAGGTTTCTTGATGTTTTGGGGTTGCTTTGCTGCCTCTGGCACTGGACTGCTTGATCGTGTGCATGGCATTATGAAGTCTGAAGACTACCAACAAATTTTTCAGCATAATGTAGGGCACAGTGTGAGAAAGCTGGGTCTCCCTCAGAAGTCATGGGTCTTCCAGCAGGACAATGACCCAAAACACACTTCAAAAAGTACTAGAAAATGGTTTGAGAGAAAGCACTGGAGACTTCTAAAGTGACCAACAATGAGTCCAGACCTGAATCCCATAGAACACCTGTGGAGAGATCTCTTGATGGCAGTTTGGAGAAGGCCCCCTTCAAATCTCAGGGACCTGGAGCAGTTTGCCAAAGAAGAATGGTCTAAAATTCCAGCAGAGCATTGTAAGAAACTCATTGATGGTTACCAGAAGCAGTTGTTCGCAGTTATTTTGTCTAAAGGTTGTGCTACCAAGTATTAGGCTGAGGGTGCCAATACTTTTGTCCGGCCCATTTTTGGATTTTTGTGTAAAATGATCAATGATTTGACTTTTTTTTCATTCTCTTTTGTGTTTTTTCATTGCAAGCAAAATAAATGAAGATATTGATACCAAAGAGTTTGTGCTTGCAATCATTTTCTGGAACATGAGTATTATCTGACAGAATTGCAGGGGTGACAATACTTTTGGCCAACACTGTATATGCTCAGCATGACGTAGTAGTATGGCACAAAGTGGGAAAGGGTTGAGCACTGGTAACACAATGCTATTTTTTAGCTTTTTTTTTTTTTTTTTTGCAAACTGGATTCCTAAGCCTAATACAGTTCCATGGAAAATCCGATCATAATGAGCTGTCACAGAATACCATATTATAATATCTTATTTACCATGTCTCATAACCACTTTTGCCTCTCTGTAGACTGTAAGCCCTTGCAAGCAGGGCTTTTATTCCTATTGTCTGAATTGATGAATAATTTATTATTCTGTAATGTCTAATTTTGGCTCATACACATGAACATGTGCTTTGTGAGTGTCCTAGCTGCGTTTCAACAGCTAGCACACTGATCTGTTATTTTCTATGACCCCATACATGCGCCAATGTACTATCAGGATTCCATGTAATCAGACATGAGCCCAGGACATAACCTAGGCAAGTCCTATTCCTATCCGTTTTGTGGCCTGGGTTTAATACATGAAATTAATGGGTCTATACAGGGCGTGGTTGGCACACAAATATCATCCAAGTGCAGTCTATGCTGTTTTACGACATGCCGATGCACATGTTTGTATGCATGTGGTCTTCCTCTGTGTATGAAGTCTATGATGTATAAAGTGCTGCAGAACAGGTTGGCACTATACAAATAAAAATGTATTATTATGTATGTATAATTGTGGAACAAATGGGCTAGAGTTATTAAGATGGCCGTTTCCTATGCCAGTTTGGATCTCTTCTGCACCAGAGAAAGAAACACCTAAATTATTAAGAGGATTATGTCTCTTAACCCATTCACATCTGCCAAGATAGTATGGCAGATGTTGGGTCTTTAAATATGGTGCCCACTCTAAAGGTGAATGGCCAACAGAACACAGGGTCTCTGCTGTTTTACACAGAAGAGATCTGTAAGCAATCACTGTGATCAGAGACTTCTATGATCATGGACATTATCCCTTTACTTGTGGCAATGGGTGAATTTAAGTACATAAAGTGCAGTTCACTACTTCCAGACTGCCTGTTGGTGTTAAACACCGTCGAGGGTCCACTCTCAATTCTGCAAGAATGTATATATATATATATATATATATATATATATATATATATATATATATATATATATATGCGTGTGTGTCCTTGCAGTGTTAAGGACCTGCACAAAATTAGGAAGCTGCAGAAGCAGGGGGTTGGCTGTTATGAAAGTCGGACAACCTATAGACTGCTTTCCTCCTTTACCTGGGGCTAAAACATCGGTTACTGAGGCAAATGTGTAAAATTGAAACGCAACTCCCTGCCCTCAAAGGTCTAAGGGGAGGTCACAATAGGTAAAAAAAATGAAACAATACCACTACCATGCCCACATCACAGGTTCTAGCCTCACCTCTGAAGAGACAACAATTTTCATCTACATAAAATTACTGTAAAGGAGAGGGAAAACTATTTTAGGCTAAAGCTGCATGTAGTGAGCTATAGTGAAAAAGCGCTGCAGGAAAAAGTGAAAGAATCGCATCATGGTTTTTCACACAGCGCTTTTCACAGAAAGTCTGCAGTTTTCCTCTGGGAACACTCTGCTTCAATTATACCTATAGGGAAATTGCCAGTGTTTCCATAGGTATAATTTACATTCTACGATTTTCAAAAACGCAACAGTTTTGGAAAGAATCCCATCCACGTTTCAGGGACTGTAAAATGCTGTGGTTTTTGCAGATTTTTTTTCTTTTGTTTTGTAGATGTTTTTTCTTCAGTTTGTAGATGGGATTTGCCAGAATGTGTCCGACAGCTAGTGTCCGATGCTAATGACATTAGCATCGGACACTAGCTGTGTCTATTACAATTTGCATTATTTTAAATGGGACATCATGTAGTGTCCATTTACAAAGATGTCCGATTTTTCAAGCGGACAGCTAAATCCTACATGTAAATCCTACAGGCATTCACTGTGCAAGATAAAAAAAAAATTGGAAAGTGTAGACTTAGGGGGCGTTCACACTACCGTCGGTGTCCGACATGTAGTGTCCGCTCCTAGTGTCCGCTCAAAATCTGTCACGGACACTAGGAGCGGACACTGAGTCGTTCATCTCAATGTTCATCGGGTGCGTTCTTTTGCATGCAGGGTTTTTCTGTCCGCTTGAGAAGTCGGACATCTTCACTTGCGGACAGGGAAGGACGGGCACGGAGTGTAAAAGAACGCACCCGATGCCCATTGAAATAAATGACAGGTGTCACGGACACAGCTAGTGTCCGCTCCTAGTGTCCGTGACAGATTTTGAGCGGACACTAGGAGCGGACACTACATGTCGGACACCGACGGTAGTGTGAACGCTCCCTTATTCGCACATGGGAATACCTAATATTTTTGTTTACATTATGAATTTTTAAGTGATAAACATTTGTTTAAATTTATAGTATTCATTTTTTACATGTAGGATTTAGCTGTCCGCTTGGAAAATCGGACATCTTTGTAAACGGACACTTAAGGACAGACACGGACAATAAAGGACACTACATGATGTCCCATTTAAAATAATGCAAAATGTAATGGACACAGCTAGTGTCCGATGATATTGTCCGTGCAAGATTTTGCGCGGACATTAGCGTCGGACACAGACCCTAGTGTGAACGCCCCGTAAAATGTTCTGGCAGTAATGCTACCTGGGCCTTTGGCCTAAAAACTGGCATGTTTGGCTAATGTTGATCTAATGTATGGCCATTGCAGCCAAGACATTTCCGTAAATATATTTAATACCCAAGTTTTGGTTTAACTGGTTAATCTGAAAAAAAAAAGATGCATTGTGTGAAAAAGCCTAAGGTCACATAATAGAATCAAAATAATGAGACGGTATTAATAAATCTTACAAAACAAAATGTCATGTGGTCCTTAAATAAAAAGTCAGTTGCCGCAATGTATTTTCCCCCTCTCTGAAACAAAAGGTTCTGTATCTGGCCATGATATGTAACAGACAGACAGTGCTGACTCTGAATCTGCTGCAGCAAAATGAAAATTGATAGTATTAACCGGCTATGGCTTTCAGATGTTATCACTGCCTTATACTGTAATATGCAACACACCTTCAAACTGCATGTCTGTGCCTATGTCTTGTACCAACATTATACATGATTCTTATTTACTGCTGTAATTCAGCCAATCACTATACCTTGAAAATGCAGTGATTCTAGGAAAGCCTATGTATAGATTGAAGGAGGATCCTTAGAAGTAGCTAATCATATTCAGCAGAAGTTGAAATTGTATTCCTGGAAATAAGGTTCCTTAGGGAATGACAAAAGACTTGCTGGCAGCATTTCAGCACGGAAGAAAAAGTGAGGAATATCTTCCTGAATTTGCACAAGTCTCAGTGCGTTCTCCAGAATGATGCTGTTTCTTTTATTAAAAGATCAAAATAATTTTTTGTCATTCTGTCACTAATTCATTTGTGACTACAAATGTGTGCTTTTAGAGCTCTACGTGTATTTTACAGTCACTACAGATAGATAGGAACATAGCAAATCTCATCCACACATTTCAGAAAAATATGTGCAGCGGAAATGCTGCGATTTCCTAAACGTTTTGGATATCAAAGTATGTCAATTATATCTACAGAAATGCCAGCAGTTTACCTACAGGTATAATGAAAGTAGGACATCCACAGAGGAAAACTCTACAGACTTTCTGTGAAAATCGCTGTAGCAATAACCGCGATGCATTTCTGAAGCGGTTTTTCCCGCATTGCCTTTTTGAAGCGGCCCAATACGTGAGGCCTTAGCTAAAATCCATAGGGAAAACGCTAACAATTCTACATCTAAAATTGACGTCAAATATGTTACCTATTATAGCATCTGGTACCCCCAGAAGAAACGTGAGCAAAATGTGCATTTGGAATGGTGTTTGTGGTCTGTTAAATACTAGAGATGAGCGAACAGTGTTCTATCGAACACATGTTCGATCGGATATCAGGGTGTTCGCCATGTTCGAATCGAATCGAACACCACGTGGTAAAGTGCGCCAAAATTCGATTCCCCTCCCACCTTCCCTGGCGCCTTTTTTGCACCAATAACAGCGCAGGGGAGGTGGGACAGGAACTACGACACTGGGGGCATTGAAAAAAATTGGAAAAAGTCATTGGCTGCCGAAATCAGGTGACCTCCATTTTAGACGAATAGTGGATTTCAAATCCGGGTCATATGAGAATGTGAACTTTGTGACTATGAGACAGGGATAGCTGTACAGGCAGGGATAGCTAGGGATAACCTTTATTTAGGGGGGAATGTTATTAAAAATAACTTTTTGGGGCTCTATCGGGTGTGTAATTGTGATTTTTGTGAGATAAACTTTTTCCCATAGGGATGCATTGGCCAGCGCTGATTGGCCGAATTCCGTACTCTGGCCAATCAGTGCTGGCCAATGCATTCTATTAGCTTGATGAAGCAGAGTGTGCACAAGGGTTCAAGCGCACCCTCGGCTCTGATGTAGCAGAGCCGAGGCTGCACAAGGGTTCAAGCGCACCCTCGGCTCTGATGTAGGAGAGCCGAGGGTGCACTTGAACCCTTGTGCACCCTCAGCTCTGCTACATCAGAGCCGAGGGTGCGCTTGAACCCTTGTGCACACTCTGCTTCATCAAGCTAATAGAATGCATTGGCCAGCGCTGATTGGCCAATGTATTCTATTAGCCTGATGAAGTAGAGCTGAATGTGTGTGCTAAGCACACACATTCAGCTCTACTTCATCGGGCTAATAGAATGCATTGGCCAGCGCTGATTGGCCAGAGTACGGAACTCGACCAATCAGCGCTGGCTCTGCTGGAGGAGGCGGAGTCTAAGATCGCTCCACACCAGTCTCCATTCAGGTCCGACCTTAGACTCCGCCTCCTCCGGCAGAGCCAGCGCTGATTGGCCGAAGGCTGGCCAATGCATTCCTATGCGAATGCAGAGACTTAGCAGTGCTGAGTCAGTTTTGCTCAACTACACATCTGATGCACACTCGGCACTGCTACATCAGATGTAGCAATCTGATGTAGCAGAGCCGAGGGTGCACTAGAACCCCTGTGCAAACTCAGTTCACGCTAATAGAATGCATTGGCCAGCGCTGATTGGCCAATGCATTCTATTAGCCCGATGAAGTAGAGCTGAATGTGTGTGCTAAGCACACACATTCAGCACTGCTTCATCACGCCAATACAATGCATTAGCCAGTGCTGATTGGCCAGAGTACGGAATTCGGCCAATCAGCGCTGGCTCTGCTGGAGGAGGCGGAGTCTAAGGTCGGACCTGAATGGAGACTGGTGTGGAGCGATCTTAGACTCCGCCTCCTCCAGCAGAGCCAGCGCTGATTGGTCGAGTTCCGTACTCTGGCCAATCAGCGCTGGCCAATGCATTCTATTAGCCCGATGAAGTAGAGCTGAATGTGTGTGCTTAGCACACACATTCAGCTCTACTTCATCAGGCTAATAGAATACATTGGCCAATCAGCGCTGGCCAATGCATTCTATTAGCTTGATGAAGCAGAGTGTGCACAAGGGTTCAAGCGCACCCTCGGCTCTGATGTAGCAGAGCCGAGGCTGCACAAGGGTTCAAGTGCACCCTCGGCTCTCCTACATCAGAGCCGAGGGTGCGCTTGAACCCTTGTGCAGCCTCGGCTCTGCTACATCAGAGCCGAGGGTGCGCTTGAACCCTTGTGCACACTCTGCTTCATCAAGCTAATAGAATGCATTGGCCAGCACTGATTGGCCAGAGTACGGAATTCGGCCAATCAGCGCTGGCCAATGCATTCTATTAGCCCGATGAAGTAGAGCTGAATGTGTGTGCTAAGCACACACATTCAGCACTGCTTCATCACGCCAATACAATGCATTAGCCAGTGCTGATTGGCCAGAGTACGGAATTCGGCCAATCAGCGCTGGCTCTGCTGGAGGAGGCGGAGTCTAAGATCGCTCCACACCAGTCTCCATTCAGGTCCGACCTTAGACTCCGCCTCCTCCAGCAGAGCCAGCGCTGATTGGCCAAATTCCGTACTCTGGCCAATCAGCACTGGCTAATGCATTGTATTGGCTTGATGAAGCAGTGCTGAATGTGTGTGCTTAGCACACACATTCAGCTCTACTTCATCGGGCTAATAGAATGCATTGGCCAGCGCTGATTGGCCGAATTCCGTACTCTGGCCAATCAGCACTGGCTAATGCATTGTATTGGCTTGATGAAGCAGTGCTGAATGTGTGTGCTTAGCACACACATTCAGCTCTACTTCATCGGGCTAATAGAATGCATTGGCCAATCAGCGCTGGCCAATGCATTCTATTAGCGTGAACTGAGTTTGCACAGGGGTTCTAGTGCACCCTCGGCTCTGCTACATCAGATTGCTACATCTGATGTAGCAGTGCCGAGTGTGCATCAGATGTGTAGTTGAGCAAAACTGACTCAGCACTGCTAAGTCTGCATTCGCATAGGAATGCATTGGCCAGCCTTCGGCCAATCAGCGCTGGCTCTGCCGGAGGAGGCGGAGTCTAAGGTCGGACCTGAATGGAGACTGGTGTGGAGCGATCTTAGACTCCGCCTCCTCCAGCAGAGCCAGCGCTGATTGGCCGAATTCCGTACTCTGGCCAATCAGCACTGGCTAATGCATTGTATTGGCTTGATGAAGCAGTGCTGAATGTGTGTGCTTAGCACACACATTCAGCTCTACTTCATCGGGCTAATAGAATGCATTGGCCAATCAGCGCTGGCCAATGCATTCTATTAGCGTGAACTGAGTTTGCACAGGGGTTCTAGTGCACCCTCGGCTCTGCTACATCAGATTGCTACATCTGATGTAGCAGTGCCGAGTGTGCATCAGATGTGTAGTTGAGCAAAACTGACTCAGCACTGCTAAGTCTGCATTCGCATAGGAATGCATTGGCCAGCCTTCGGCCAATCAGCGCTGGCTCTGCCGGAGGAGGCGGAGTCTAAGGTCGGACCTGAATGGAGACTGGTGTGGAGCTATCTTAGACTCCGCCTCCTCCAGCAGAGCCAGCGCTGATTGGTCGAGTTCCGTACTCTGGCCAATCAGCACTGGCCAATGCATTTCTATGGGGAAAAGTTAGCTTGCGAAAATCGCAAACTGACAGGGATTTCCATGAAATAAAGTGACTTTTATGCCCCCAGACATGCTTCCCCTGCTGTCCCAGTGTCATTCCAGGGTGTTGGTATCATTTCCTGGGGTGTCATAGTGGACTTGGTGACCCTCCAGACACGAATTTGGGTTTCCCCCTTAACGAGTTTATGTTCCCCATAGACTATAATGGGGTTCGAAACCCATTCGAACACTCGAACAGTGAGCGGCTGTTCGAATCGAATTTCGAACCTCGAACATTTTAGTGTTCGCTCATCTCTATTAAATACACATTTACATCTATTAGATCCTTGCACTAATATTGTATGTTTATACTTAGAACAACTTTTATGTAGTTGTCATTGTTTGGTGTTGTGGGTTGGTATAATCTAATGGATACACTACAGTCTCAGCACCTGTCTTGTCATGTGACCTTTCACCATTTTACTACTTTTTAGCTATACACTTACCATGGATTTTGTGTGTAATTTTTGGCAGTATACATATTTCTTAGAAACAATGGAAAGTGAACACAGCCCCCGTGCCAAGTGCTTGTATAGTGTGCGATACTCTAGAAATACTCTGCTTGGGTGCTCAAGGCTTCATACCTCCCGGTCCAGGCCATATAAACAGAAAAACAAAAAATGGAAGTCGGCACTCCAATTAATATGCAAAAATTAAAATATACTTTTAATGTCCATAATTAAAATGAATAAACCAACATAGAAGACCAGTGCAAAAATTTGAAAAATACAAAAAACAAACACTTACAGCATGATGAAAAAATAGACGTGCTCAAAGCATGAATGAACCAGCGTTAGTAGCCTACGCGTTTCAGGGCTTTAGCCCCTTACTCATGGCAGAATGCAAGTTTAGTGAGACACACAGTAGATGTATATATACGTCAAGCCTTCTTACGTAACATTAGATAGACAATGGGCTACATGTGTGACTCACAGAACGTGCATACAAACAAACCAACGGAATTGAAAGAGCAAACAACACACCAAATGCTGAGAGACATAAACTAGTTACATATAAAAAACATATACAAAAAGAATGCCCCCTACAACCCTACTTATGTGCAATACGTAAATAAAAACATTGTATACAAAATACATAAGGGTGTTGTTATATCCCTTGCTTGGCTCTATTCTGTTTGATTATGATAAGGATAAAGATAAAGATAAATCTTCTTATTTCCTTTTATTTTTGCCAACTTGTGCTAGAGTCCTATATAAAGATAATTGAATGGATATCCATACTGCGTTAATCGGCCAAAAACCGCAAACATATGAAACAAAGCAATATTATAAACATTTTGCACCGAATTTTGGACTAGAGAACGTGAGCTTCATATATGTATTGAAAATGCTATATGCAGGCCTGTTTGGCCATATTATGATATTAAATAAAAATTAGTGAAATGAAAAACAAAAAGAAAACGTGCAGAATAATGAGCACGAAATGACACGAATAAGACACATTATTCGAAAAGAGGAGGAGCTATCATAATGAAGTTTGACGACGCTATATAAGCTAGAACCCCTTTGCAAACTAAAACAGATGGTAATAGTATAATATATAATCATATAATTACTTGTAAGTAGCAAATGCTACACTACTTATGATGTAAATATCAAAAGGCTACCTATGCACGGATAACTGAAAATAAACTTGTCCGTAAAACCAAAACACAAGGATTACATGTGTGTGTATCAATGAGCCATAATGACTAAAGATGATAAATGTTGCGGTGCCTAAATCTAAAGGAAATGTGTGAAACTTGTATATGTGATATTATATGATATTGAACCTAATGTTAGGTATATTATGGCCTTCCCAATAGTGATCACAGATATTAAGAACTACATGAATGATGTTATCAGATTAAGCCGAAATGAAAAAATGTACTAATAAAAATATGAAAGATCAGTCTTATAATTAAGACCTTTTGGGAATCTGGTATCCAATTCTAAGATCCAATAGAATTCCCTTTTTAGCAACTTACGCTTCCAATTTCCTCCTCTTAAGGGTCTACTCACTCGTTCTATAGCCCAAAATTGCAATGTATCCATATTACCTTGATGCTTCTGAGAGAAGTGCTTGGAAGCTCCCGATGTATTAGTTGCAGACATTTTGATGGAATCCGCAATGTGCTCCGCTATTCTGATTTTTAATGCCCGAGTAGTGCATCCAACATAGTGCAACTGACAAGCACTGCACCATATTGTGTACACCACATGATCTGATCTGCAGTTTAAAAAACTGCGTATTTGATATTTTTTGTCGGAAAATGCATTATAAAATTCTTTAGTTTTTTTAGCATATTTACACATTTGGCACCTTGGCATACCACATTTGTGGAAGCCTTGTTTGTCCAACCACGTACTTGCAACAGGTTTACGTTGTTTGGGCATCATACTAGGAGAAAGCATGTTATTTAGACTTTGACCTTTACGAGATATAAAATTGCATCCCTCTTGAACTATCTCCCGAAGAACCGCATCTTGGTATAGTATGGGCAGATGTTTGCGTATAATTGTCGTAATCTGACTATAATTGTTGCTATAATTAGTACAAAAATATACATTGGTATTTGAATCTTGATATCTGGTTTTGTTTTTATTGTCAGGATTATCAACTAAAAGAGCTGATCTATCTCTTTTTTTGGCCAAGATTGTAGCTCTGTCCAAAGACCACTTAGGGTATCCCCTATCCTGTAGTCTACGATAAATGTTCGCGGATTCCACAGAAAAACTGTTGTCATCCGAACAAGTGCGTCTAGCCCTCATCATTTCTCCCATAGGAATGGCCTTCTTTGTATGGAAAGGGTGATTGCTACTAGCATGTAGGACTGTATTGCCTGCGTTCGGCTTTCTGTACAGAGTACTGATGACCCTCTCATTGACACTATCTCCCTGTAGGGAAATGTCCAAAAAGTCCACTGTAGTCCTATGCACATTGTAAGTGAATTTTAAATTCAAATGATTATCATTCAAATACTGCACAAAAGCTGGCACGGCCGCTATATCACCCGACCACACCAAAAGGAGGTCGTCTATATAGCGGCCGTACCAGCAAATCTGTGATGCAAATGGATTAGTGTCAGCATACAAAAAAAGCTCCTCCCACCACGCCATGTAAATGTTAGCGAGCGATGGCGAGAAGCGGGCCCCCATGGGGGCACCACAAATTTGGAGGTAAAATTGTTCATCAAAGCAGAAAAAATTGTGTGTTAATAAATATTGGGTGACCGAAACAACAAATTCACACAATTCCTCAGAATATTCTGTGTATCGATACAAGTGATGCGATAAAGCTGATATCGCTAAATTATGAGGTATGCACGAATAAAGACTGCTTACGTCACATGTAATCCAAGCATAGTTGCTTAGCCACTTAAAATTGTCAAACCTCCTGAGAACACATTTTGAATCCTTCAAAAAACCAGGTACCCTAGCTACCAAAGGTTGGAGAAGGTTGTCCAACCATAGACATATTCTTTCATTTAGGGAATTAATCCCTGAAATGATAGGGCGTAGTGGTGGGGGAGAAATGCCTTTGTGGACCTTGGGCACCCCATAGAAAACAGGTATAACTGGATTCTCAGGAACCAAATAATTACCCTGTTTATCCAATAGGATGCCCAAGTCCACTCCCTCCTGTACCAAATTCTGTAATTTGGACTTAAAAATGTCTGTTGGGTCCGAGGACAATGATTTATATGTGGTAACATCCTGTAGAATTTTCAAAACCTCACATATATAATCTTTTCTATCCAGGACAACCACTAGGCCTCCTTTGTCTGCCATGCTAATTAGAATAGAATCATTTTGTGCTAGCTGTTGTAAAGCTAGCCGTTCTTTATGTGTAAGATTACCTTTTTTACGATTGTTTATCATTTCATTGTGTAAAGCTTTTAGTTCACATTCAATAGCATGTTGAAACTGATCCAAACATGGTACCCTAGACTTGACCGGATAAAAATATGGATTACTGGTTTGAACTCCTACTGTATGAATATGTCGAGTGGTACCTGTGTTAACCAAAGACTGGAGATTTTTTAAACATAATTGTTCCCCAAATAATAAATGAGAAAATTCATTCTGTATATTGGGGATATCTATTTGTTCCTCTTGACTTTGCTGGATAGTTAAATAGTTAGTTTTGGTGTGGTCGGGTGATATAGCGGCCGTGCCAGCTTTTGTGCAGTATTTGAATGATAATCATTTGAATTTAAAATTCACTTACAATGTGCATAGGACTACAGTGGACTTTTTGGACATTTCCCTACAGGGAGATAGTGTCAATGAGAGGGTCATCAGTACTCTGTACAGAAAGCCGAACGCAGGCAATACAGTCCTACATGCTAGTAGCAATCACCCTTTCCATACAAAGAAGGCCATTCCTATGGGAGAAATGATGAGGGCTAGACGCACTTGTTCGGATGACAACAGTTTTTCTGTGGAATCCGCGAACATTTATCGTAGACTACAGGATAGGGGATACCCTAAGTGGTCTTTGGACAGAGCTACAATCTTGGCCAAAAAAAGAGATAGATCAGCTCTTTTAGTTGATAATCCTGACAATAAAAACAAAACCAGATATCAAGATTCAAATACCAATGTATATTTTTGTACTAATTATAGCAACAATTATAGTCAGATTACGACAATTATACGCAAACATCTGCCCATACTATACCAAGATGCGGTTCTTCGGGAGATAGTTCAAGAGGGATGCAATTTTATATCTCGTAAAGGTCAAAGTCTAAATAACATGCTTTCTCCTAGTATGATGCCCAAACAACGTAAACCTGTTGCAAGTACGTGGTTGGACAAACAAGGCTTCCACAAATGTGGTATGCCAAGGTGCCAAATGTGTAAATATGCTAAAAAAACTAAAGAATTTTATAATGCATTTTCCGACAAAAAATATCAAATACGCAGTTTTTTAAACTGCAGATCAGATCATGTGGTGTACACAATATGGTGCAGTGCTTGTCAGTTGCACTATGTTGGATGCACTACTCGGGCATTAAAAATCAGAATAGCGGAGCACATTGCGGATTCCATCAAAATGTCTGCAACTAATACATCGGGAGCTTCCAAGCACTTCTCTCAGAAGCATCAAGGTAATATGGATACATTGCAATTTTGGGCTATAGAACGAGTGAGTAGACCCTTAAGAGGAGGAAATTGGAAGCGTAAGTTGCTAAAAAGGGAATTCTATTGGATCTTAGAATTGGATACCAGATTCCCAAAAGGTCTTAATTATAAGACTGATCTTTCATATTTTTATTAGTACATTTTTTCATTTCGGCTTAATCTGATAACATCATTCATGTAGTTCTTAATATCTGTGATCACTATTGGGAAGGCCATAATATACCTAACATTAGGTTCAATATCATATAATATCACATATACAAGTTTCACACATTTCCTTTAGATTTAGGCACCGCAACATTTATCATCTTTAGTCATTATGGCTCATTGATACACACACATGTAATCCTTGTGTTTTGGTTTTACGGACAAGTTTATTTTCAGTTATCCGTGCATAGGTAGCCTTTTGATATTTACATCATAAGTAGTGTAGCATTTGCTACTTACAAGTAATTATATGATTATATATTATACTATTACCATCTGTTTTAGTTTGCAAAGGGGTTCTAGCTTATATAGCGTCGTCAAACTTCATTATGATAGCT
This sequence comes from Leptodactylus fuscus, assembly GCF_031893055.1. Taxonomy (NCBI): domain Eukaryota; kingdom Metazoa; phylum Chordata; class Amphibia; order Anura; family Leptodactylidae; genus Leptodactylus; species Leptodactylus fuscus. Next base: position 139,582,329 of record NC_134266.1, on the reverse strand, counting down.
CCTCCTCTTTTCGAATAATGTGTCTTATTCGTGTCATTTCGTGCTCATTATTCTGCACGTTTTCTTTTTGTTTTTCATTTCACTAATTTTTATTTAATATCATAATATGGCCAAACAGGCCTGCATATAGCATTTTCAATACATATATGAAGCTCACGTTCTCTAGTCCAAAATTCGGTGCAAAATGTTTATAATATTGCTTTGTTTCATATGTTTGCGGTTTTTGGCCGATTAACGCAGTATGGATATCCATTCAATTATCTTTATATAGGACTCTAGCACAAGTTGGCAAAAATAAAAGGAAATAAGAAGATTTATCTTTATCTTTATCCTTATCATAATCAAACAGAATAGAGCCAAGCAAGGGATATAACAACACCCTTATGTATTTTGTATACAATGTTTTTATTTACGTATTGCACATAAGTAGGGTTGTAGGGGGCATTCTTTTTGTATATGTTTTTTATATGTAACTAGTTTATGTCTCTCAGCATTTGGTGTGTTGTTTGCTCTTTCAATTCCGTTGGTTTGTTTGTATGCACGTTCTGTGAGTCACACATGTAGCCCATTGTCTATCTAATGTTACGTAAGAAGGCTTGACGTATATATACATCTACTGTGTGTCTCACTAAACTTGCATTCTGCCATGAGTAAGGGGCTAAAGCCCTGAAACGCGTAGGCTACTAACGCTGGTTCATTCATGCTTTGAGCACGTCTATTTTTTCATCATGCTGTAAGTGTTTGTTTTTTGTATTTTTCAAATTTTTGCACTGGTCTTCTATGTTGGTTTATTCATTTTAATTATGGACATTAAAAGTATATTTTAATTTTTGCATATTAATTGGAGTGCCGACTTCCATTTTTTGTTTTTCTATACATATTTCTTGGCTGATCAAATACGTAGTTATCTGACTTACTGAATCATTACAGCTCCGGTGGATTTATTTAATTTAGCCCAAGGCTTAATAATTTGTTAAGGGGTGTTCACACTACTACTGTTTCTGTCCTAAACCCTGGGGAAAATGGACAGGGGACGGGATGGCGGAGGACAGCTTTAAAAACCCATTCTTTTGAATGGGTTTTTAAAGTAAACCGCCGGTGTCTGTATGCAGCCTCTCCGCCTGTAAACTTTTTTTTTTTTCACGGGCACAAAGTCCTGCATGTCCGACATGCTGCAGGGGCTGCATATGAACACCAACAAATAGCTTTAACCCCTTCTCGACATATGGTGGATGTCGGGTGTTTAACTATGGCGGCTGCCTGAGAGTCACGCGGCCGCCATAGCCGCTTGGTGTCTGCTGTATCATACAGCAGACACCATGCGATAATGCCCACGGTCGGTGCTCAATTCCCCAAAATGTTTTAACTAAAAATTACACCTGCCCCCGCAAAAAAAGATGCCCTATGCATCCCCATACAAGGAAGTTAAAAAAGGTGTCAGAATATGGCGGCTTTTAGAAAAAAAAATTGGCACAGTTTTGGATTTTTGTTACAGAGTTAAAATGTAAATAAAACCATATAAATTTGGTATCCCCAGAATCGTACCAAACATAGAATACAGGTGACATTTTGGCTGCACAGTGAACACTGTAAAACCAAATCCCGCAAGAAAATTGCGCAAATGCACTTTTTTTTTCAGATCCCCCCCATTGTGAATTTTTTCCAGTTTCCCAGTATATTGTACAAAATAAATAATGGTAGCATCATGAAGAAAAATTTGTCCTGCAAACATTAAGATCTCATATGGCTCTGAGAGCAGAGAAATAAAATAGTTATGGGGTTTGGAAGGGGGGAGGGGTCAAACACGAAAAACGAAAATCAAAAAATGCCGTTGGCAGGAAGGGGTTATAAACAAAATCAAATGAATGTGTTTTAAAGCTGACTGCAAGCAAGCCATCCCCTGTCCAGTTTCCCCAGGGTTTAGGATGGAAACCCCTGGGTGGACAGTGACGGTAGAGTGAACGCCTGTTTAGACTTTAGTGCAGCCGTCTCTCCATCTCTATTTTCTCTCTTTTTTTTTTATGATCTGTTAGTAACAAAGTAACAGGGAAACTGACCTCTGAATAGGTTCTACAATTTATTTTTATAAAGTTGAACAAATTGATCCGCTGCTTAAAAATCTTAACTACACGTGACAATTTTTTTTGTCATGCTTGTGCAAATGAAATCTCACCAATACGCAGGTTCACTGCCAAAACTCTAACAGTATTTATTTGAAAAACATACTTTTATATGTGATTACATGAAGCTTACTTTATCTTTTCTTCTCTGAAATTCTTTTCAGATCTTAGAAGTTTATCCATCCATATAAAGCGTCTGAGAGCTCTTGGAAGAAGATGTCCACTAAGTCTATCACAGACCGAAGTCATGGCACTCGAGTCTAATGAAATGATTGCACAGACTGAATTACCCAGCACTTCAGCCCCAGCACAGCTTAAAGGTGGAGGTTTTATCTCATGCCCTGAAACTCCTATGGGAGAAGAGATACCATCAAACATATCATTTCAGTTTTATGGCATACCAGCATAGCAATACGGGTTATATATTGTTTTCCAATACATCAATATCATTACATGTAAAATGCACAGTATTTCAATATAAAAAACAAAAAACTTGCAAGTCTTCAGTAGGTGAAACTCATAATGTATTTCAATAACCATGTAAGTATTTCAATAACCATGGTAGGTTTGTTATGCTTTATGCTAATACAATAGAAGACAATTCTCATTAATGTCAGTTCAATGTGTGGCAAAACATACAGTGAACATTTACTATAAAACTGTTTTGACTGTTTTTTCTTTTTTTGTTTAGCCCAATATTTAGCAGAGATCATAAAGATTTTGGTGATTGAAAATTTATGTGATATATGAAGGTTTCTTTTAGAAATATGAAAAATTCAGAGAAATACTCACATTGGCAAATTTCTAAATAGTTGAAAAAAAGTGAAGATGAACAAGGTATACATTGAGGGAATATGTAAATCAGGATGCAGACATATTGCTTTTTAACATTCTCTGTAGGGTTTATTGACAACTGTAGAAGTGCCTAGGTACCCCAATGAAAAACCTGTTGACAACGCTCATAAGAATCTGGGGGAAATCTATCAGTCAGTTGAGTTACTTGTGGTGTACGTTTGGCACAAGGCCCTTTCTTGCACCAAATATCCATTATATTCCCCGTTCTGCACCTCGCTTGCCACAGTCATTGAATATGGTTGGAGCACAAAGAGAGAGCACACAGCTTGGGGACACCTCAGCCCTACATATATAGTTTTCTGGCATGAGTTATACAGGAAATCTATGCCAGTTTCTAAATGATAAGGATTACCATTCTATTATGAAGAGACCAGAGCCTCTCGATAAATCAGGTGTGGCTTGTGCCCCTCGGGCCCTTCTTTAAGACTTGTGCAAAAAAAAATCAGTCTTGAAAAATCTGTTCCACTGTTTCCAAAAGCATCTGCTTGGATGACAGAATGCTCATCTGCCTAGATTGTAGTTTTCTGACAAAACCTACAGTTTGATAGGACAAAGGACCCCTTGTGGGTCACATAACTAGTATGCCAGCAAATGTTCCCAAATATAATCAAAGTTAATTTGATGGTATTATGCATATCCACATAATAGCCTAAATGATCCAATTGGTATGTGTACACTAAAAATGAACAAAAAAAACTAAATAGGGGATAAGGTAAACTAAAATATAGCTTTTATTAGTATAAATCCATCTAAAAGTTTAGGTAAGTATAAAAGGGTTGATTAATAGAGATGAGCGAGTATTATTCAAAACAGTTTCAAATAGCACGCTCCTACAGGAATGAATGGACGCAGCCGGGACCGGCGTCCTGCCGCTTAACTCCCTGTGCGCCAGCTGCTCCCATTCATTCCTATGGAACTGCCGTTTCGAATAGTACTCGCTCATCTCCATTTAACATTCCAAATAACACACAACTGTGTGTATCGTGGATAACACCAAGGGACAGAGAATGCCCCAATTAGAAAGTAATTGTAATCAGTCGTAGTAAAGTACTAAAAGGTGGTGTCAAATGTAGTGTGGAAGAGAGAGGAGTCTAATAAATAAATGCTCCTCCCAATACCGTGGAAACAGATGACTATTCGGTCCACTTCTAACATAAGAGAACTTAGGTAAAGCGACTACTATGTCTTAGCCCTTTAATATTATAGGAATATGATCAGTGCTGTTTAAACATGCATCACATGACCTACAATAAATCACTTAACGCTAGATGAATTCTTTATCATAGGGTGAACATAGTTGTATATTGAATCCACCTATGAAACACAAAGGTTTCACCCTATATTAGAATATTGTGAAATCTCACTCTAGCCTAGGTATAAGTAGATCTCATAAATTGATCAATGACTGTCTTGTCCTGCAGCACTAAAGAGCATTGGCATATTTCAACACCTAGCGTACAACACTCATGAATTCACCACCCACTAGATAGACTAGGGCAAACTGAGTGGGGGTACATTCTAGCTAATATATGGGAGATTCTACATAATGTAAATCCACATACACACACTCCGCCAATCTATGGCATCACTCTGATGCCTAACACATTTCTACTGGCCCTAATGACCAGGTTCATCAGAGGTACGGTGGCAGCGTTCACAGAACGTGACGTTTCTATAGCGCAATCACGAGCATGGTTTTTGTATGTCGCCTGGTCGGCCAGAATGATTAGCCGCCAATTAAAGGGCTAAGACATAGTAGTCCCTTTACCTAAGATCTCTTATGTTAGAAGTGGACCGAATAGTCATCTGTGTCCACGTTACTGGGAGGAGCGTACGCTCCAGAATGCTGGTGTGAACCCAGCGTAACAAGGATACAGAGCAATTAGGTCCGGCTATACATACTCAACCCGGCTTTCCATGGGGTGTCCCCCCAAACACCTAACAGGGATATAGAGCTATTCAGTCCGGCTAGATACGCTCAACCCAGCTTTCCACAAGGTGTCCCCCCAAACACCTAACAGGGATATAGAGCAATTCAGTCCGGCTATATACGCTCAACCCAGCTTTCCACTGTGTGTCCCCCCAAAAACTAACAGGGACACAGAGCAATTAGGTCCGGCTATATACACTCAACCAAGCTTTCCAATGTGTGTCCCCCCAAAAACTAATAGGGATACAGAGCAATTAGGTCCGGCTATATATCCTCAACCCAGCTTTCCACGGGGTGTCCCCCCAAACACCTAACAGGGATACAGAGCAATTCAGTCCGATTATGTACACTCAATCCGGATATCCACGGTGTGTGCCCCCAAAACCTAAGTGGAATACACAGAAATTCAGTCAGGCTATGTATGCTCAATCCAGATATCCACGTTGTGTACCCCCAAAACCTAAGTGGGAAACACAGAAATTCAGTCAGGCTATGTACACTCAATCCAGATATCCACAGTGTGTGCCCCCAAAACCTAAGTGAATACACAGAAATTCAGTCAGGCTATGTACGCTCAATCCAGATATTCATGGTGTGTACCCCCAAAACCTAAGTGGGATACACAGAAATTCAGTCAGGCTATGTATGCTCAATCCAGATATCCATGTTGTGTACCCCCCAAACCTAAGTGGGAAACACAGAAATTCAGTCAGGCTATGTATGCTCAATCCAGACATCCACGGGGTGTGCCCCCAAAACCTAAGTGGGATACACAGAAATTCAGTCAGGCTATGTACGCTCAATCCAGATATTCATGGTGTGTACCCCCAAAACCTAAGTGGGATACACAGAAATTCAGTCAGGCTATGTATGCTCAATCCAGATATCCATGTTGTGTACCCCCCAAACCTAAGTGGGAAACACAGAAATTCAGTCAGGCTATGTATGCTCAATCCAGACATCCACGGGGTGTGCCCCCAAAACCTAAGTGGGATACACAGAAATTCAGTCAGGCTATATACGCTCAATCCAGTTTTTCACGGTGTGTAACCCCAAAACCTACCTGGGATACACAGCAATTCAGTCAGGCTATATACGCTCAATCCAGTTTTTCACGGTGTGTAACCCCAAAACCTACCTGGGATACACAGAAATTCAGTCAGGCTACATACGCTCAATACAGTTTTTAATTCTGTACCCCCCAAAAGCTAAGTGGGATACACAGCAATTCAGTCAGGCTATATATGCTCAATCCAGTTTTTTAGGGTCTACTCCCAAAAGCTAAGTGTGATACACAGCAATTTAGTCACGCTATATAAGCTCAATCCAGTTTTTAATGCTGTTCCCCCTAAAAGCTAAGTGGGGTACACAGCAATTCAGTCAGTCCATGTATGCTCAAACCAGTTTTTAATGCTGTACCCCCAAAAGCTAAGTGTGATACACAGCAATTCAGTCACGCTATATAAGCTCAATCCAGTTTTTGTTCTATCCAGTATTGTTTGCTCTCCATGATGTGAACTATGCCTTTGTCTCTTGAAAAGCAACCCAACATGAAGTCAGCCATGTGTTCCAGTGTGTTACTTGGCATGACTTCGCTGCCCCCAACTGTAAGGGTCACTCTCCATTTCCTCCATTTTCCACTCCCCTTCACACCATCCGTGCTGAAGCAATGGGATGCACTTAACTTCACCCTCAAGCCTCGTGTGGGACAGTGACATGAAATGCTACTTCATCACCCTCATCTTCCTCTGCCAGCCAATGATGCAAAGATGACAGGAGTGTGCTCTGAATGTTTTCAGCCTAGCAGAGGCTACTTTTCACTTACGAAAATGGCCGCACTTTCACCAGTATGTCAGGCACAATGGTGTAGGTTTCAAAGAAGCTTTCACCAACAAATTGAAAACGTGGGCCATGTGTGGACCGTGTTTGAGTCTGGCAAGCTCCAAGTCAGCTACCAGGTTCCGGCCATTATCACATACGCCAACATGCCTGGGCTCAGGTGCAGCAGGGAAAACCAGTTTGCCATTGCATCAAGGATGGCATCCCTAACCTCGGGGGATGTGTGTTTTTTGTCAGCCAAGCTGATGAGCTTCAGCACGACCTGCTGACGTCTCCACACCCCAGTGCTGAAGCACTTACAGGTCGCAGGTATGGTCGAGATTGCAGTGGAGGAGTAAGCTTTCAAAACTGCTGGCCCTGGAGATGATGATGATAATGATGATGATGATGATGATGATGAAGCTTGGTTAAATCTGGTGTCGGAAGGGAAAGTGGTTTCTGATCTACATCTAAAGTACTGGAGCATGTTGTTTGGACTATTAACACCTAATCAGCACTCTGTAGAGGTAATGTAGAGTCCCATATCAGAGGACCATTACTGGTAGTAGTGGTTTCAGCCAATTCTCCACCTTTGTGGTCCGCTAAATAAAAGTTACCCCCAGGACTTGATGCCAAAATGTTATCAATTTCCCAATCAAAATCAAGGTCAATGTCTGGGTCCTCAGTCCAATCCACTGCATCAATCCCACACAATGAGAGTGATGGTTCTGGAACAGGGCCGGCTCCAGGTTTTTATGGGCCCTTGGGTGACAGAGCCTCAGTGGGCCCCCTTGTAAAGGAGGCGGGGGGGAGTCGAGACACTGTGCATCGCAGATGAAGCGAGTGACGTCAAGCAGGAGTGTGGCGTCACCAACGCCATACCTCCCAATTTTTAAAGAGTAGAAAGAGGGGCAAAATGTGTGGCGCGCTTCGCGCGCCGTGGCAAGTTTAGCTCCACCCACTTTTATGTTGACTCCGCCCATTCTCATTCATTTATCATGTGCTCCCACACAGTATAATCCTCCTACAGTCACCCGTAAATTATATGCCCCCCTCCATCTCTCCCCCAGTTTCATATACACCCTTCCTCTGCGCCCAGTTTCATGTCCCCCCCTCCATCTCTGTCCCCAGTTTCATCACGTTCTCCCCCTTCATCTGCCCACAGTTTCATGTCCCCCGTCTCTGCCCCAGTGTCATGCTGTTCCACCCCCCCATCTGCCCCAGTGTCATGCCGTTCCCCCCCTCCCCTTCATTTGCCCCCCAGTTTCATGGGCCCCCTTCATTATGTTCCACCTTAATATTTAATACAAAACAAACACTTACACTCGCCTTCCATCGCTCCCCCAACGCTCCTCTCTCCGCTCTCTAACTCCATTCACATAGGCGATTAAAGCAGAAGCTGTGAGCTCAGCTCCTGCTTTAAAGCTGCGGCCCGGCTTGCGCGTGTAGGCACATGCAAGCCGGGCCGCAGCTTTAAAGCAGGAGCTGAGCTCACAGCTCCTGCTTTAATCGCCTATGTATTCAGCTCATCAGCATCTGTCGGACGCCGATGAGCTGAAATCGGGACAGGCAAGTGCTGGGGCGGGCAAGTGCCGGGGGGCCCCCAGAGGCTCTGTGGGCCCCGGCACTTGCCCGACTATGCCGTGCGCTGACGCCGGCCCTGTTCTGGAACCACCATTTTAGGGGCTAACAATTTTAAAGGGGCTAACACTCTGCTGGTGCAAGGCTCAACTCACCTAAAGGGCAAAAAACTCTGCTGGTGCAAGGCTGAACTAAGTTAAAGGGCCTAAAACTCTGCTGGTAAAAGACTGAAGTCACCTAAAGGGCCTCAATCTCTGCGGGCAGGGGCGGATCCAGGGCCGGGCGAGCCGGGCAACCGCCCGGGGCCCCGCACCTAGCGGGGCCCCGCGCCATACGAGGCACGACACAGGCCAGACAGGCCTCAGCCAAGCACAGGCTGGAGCCGGCCTTCATGAGATCCGGGCCCGAGCCAGCCCTGAAGCGCCCTGCACCTCCGCAGCCCGAGGCCCCGCGGAATCAGACAATGACAGTGACAGACAGTCAGCTCATCAGCGCTGCCTGCAGATGCCCACCTTCGCCCGCTCCAAGTATCTGATGCGCAGCGATACTTAGAGAGGGGGGAGGTGGTACAGGGGGAGTATAATGATCGGGGCCCCCTGTTGGTGGAATACTTTCCACCAACAGCGGGCCCCGAAGCTGCAGCACAGACTGAGCACGGCTGAGACACAGGAGCTGCAGGTCTGGCTCCTCTCAGCGCTTCAGGACGTTCCCCCTCTCTCCCCCCTCCCTTTCTCTGCCTGTCCTCTGCCCACCAATGAGAGGGCTGAGGAGAGCCCAGGAGGCGGGGCTTATCCCTGCCGAGCTCCTGCCGTCCTTCACACCAGAAGAGAGGAAGAAGAAAGGAAGAAGCTGATCCAGGAAAATGAAACTGAAGAAAGAAAACAGGTCCACAGGTACATACTGGGGTTACTTATTAATATCAGGCATTTGGGGTGATTACTTTTGTTTTAGTAACTCCATGTGCCTCATATTAATAGCAGTTAACCCTATCATGTCCCTTACATTAACCCCTGTTTGCCTCACCATAAGAGTTACTGATATGTGAGACATATGGGGGTAATAGTAATGAAGATACTTTATTATTACCTCCATGTCTCTCGCATATCAGTAACTCTTATGTGAGGTACACAAGGCTTAATGTGAGGGACATGATGGGGTTAACTGCTATTAATATGAGGCACATGGAGTTACTAAATTGTAATGCACATGACCAGATTTTTTATCTACAATTGTCCTGGTATAGCGGTCAGCGGTGACGTGACAGTATTTAGTCCTGTAGGGGCCACTAAGGGACATAATACTGTGTACAGGGGTCACTATTGGGTATAATAGTGTGTGCAGGGGCCACTATGGGGGATAATACTGTGTGCAGGGACCACTATGGGGTATAATACTGTGGGCAGGGGCCACTATGGGGTGTAATAGTGTGTGCAGGGGCCTCTAAGGGACATAATACTGTGTGCAGGGGCCACTATGGGGTATAATACGGTGTGCAGGGGCCACTATGGGGTATAATACGGTGTGCAGGGGTCACTGTGGGACATAATACTGTGTGCAGGGGCCACTATGGGACATAATACTGTGTGCAGGGGCCACTATGGGACATAATAGAGCGCGCAGGAATGCGTAGGAGAGACTCGGTCGAGATCTTCGGTGTCGGGGGGGCCCCCATGTCAAAAGTTCGCCACAGGGCCCCGCCATTCCTAGTTACGCCACTGTGTGGATCGCTCACTAAATAACAGGGAATCCGATTCGATTCCCTGATAGTGAGCGGATCGCTGCTGTGCTTTCAGTTCTATGCACAGACATAGAACTGAAAGCTGTCAGTGTAGCCAGGCCGACGCAGGCGAAATTACGTCATCGCTCCAGTCCTGCAGTGCAGTCTGAAGGAGGAGGACGCTCCGGCTGTGGCCTGTGGCTCTTCACATGGGTAAGTCAGTGTATGACAGTATGATGTGTTTGTTGTACTGAGGACTGGACTATATAATACAGTGGGGGGTACTGAGGAGTATATAATACAGTAAAGGGGTACTGAGGAGTATATAATACAGTGAGGGGGTACTGAGGCGTATATAATACAGTGGGGGGTACTGAGGAGCATATAATAAAGTAAAGGGGTACTGAGGAGTATATAATACAGTGGGGGGGGGTACTGAGGTGCATATAATACAGTGGGGTGGGGGTAAAAAAAAGCCTCAAAAACGCATTTTTAGGGCTAATTTTTTCAAAAAATCCTGGGGGAGGACCCCCAGACCCCACCTTTGCCCTGGGGGGTATTCTATACCCCCCAGACCCCCCGGTAACTAGGGCCCCGCAAAAGTCAATTGCCCAGGGCCCCGCAAAGCCTGGATCCGCCACTGTCTGCGGGTAGCTCAGCTTAAAGGGATTCTACCATTAAACTACTTTTTTTTCTAATTACCACATCGGAATAACATTAAGAAAGGCTATTCGTCTCCTACCTTTAGACGTGGTCTCCATCGCGCCGTTCCGTAGAAATACCGGTTTTAACTGGTATGCAAATGAGCTCTCTGCAGCAATGAGGGTGGGCCCCAGCACTGAAAGGCCGATGAGCGCATCCCCATTGCTGCCCGAGAGCTCTTTCCTGCGCCGCCTCCTTCTTCTGCAGCAACTCCGCCTCTTCTGGCTTCTCTTGCTCTTGTAGTTCTACACAGGAGCATAGAGAGGCCACCCTAAAATGGCCGGCCGGTGGCCATTTTGGGGTAGTCGCTCTTGCAGTTCAATACAGGAGCTGGCCGGCGGCCATTTTGGGGTGGCCTCTCTATGCTCCTGTATAGAACTACAAGAGCAAGAGAAGCCAGAAGAGGCGGAGTTGCTGCAGAAGAAGGAGGCGGCGCAGGAAAGAGCTCTGGGCAGCAATGGGGACGCGCTCATCGGTGTTTCAGCACTGGGGCCCGCCCTCATTGCTGCGGAGAGCTCATTTGCATACCGGTTAAAACCGGTATTTCTACGGAACGGCGTGGCGGAGACCACGTCTAAAGGTAGGAGATGAATAGCCTTTCTTAAGGCTATTCCGACGTGTTCAGTAGAAAAAAAGGTAGTTTAATGGTAGAATCCCTTTAAGGGCCTCTAAGTTAATTTGGGAAGGCTCACGTTAAGGGCCAGAAAAGTGAATTTTTGAAGGTCTTACCACATCACACACACACGCATCCACAATGACAGTTAAGGGTGGGTACTGTTGGATTTCTCATTGCCTATTCCATCTGTGGTTGTCATGGGCAACGTGATTTAAAGGGTTGCTTGGTAATGTTTCTTTAGCTTAAAATTTGGGTTTCTGTATATCCAATTGGGGAGGAAAGAAGGTTTCCAGGTATTTTTCCACTTTTATAGTGGGTTTTTTGAGTGTGGAAAGTGTGTAGTTGATAGGCTGTGATGGTGGGGTAAAACTGTGACTTGGGCTTGTTAGCTGCCCCCAGGCATGCTTCCCCTGCTGTCCCAGTTGCATTCCAGAGGTGTTGGCATAATTTCCTGAGGTGTCATAGTGGACTTGGTGACCCTCCTGAGTCGATATGGGGCTTCCCCTGAAACAAACGGTTTTCCCCATAGACTATAATGGGGTTTGATATTCGTTCGAATAGTCAAATATTGAGGGGCTATTCAAAACGAATATCGAATATTTCATTGTTCGCTCATCTCTAGTAAACATCAAATACCAATGTCATCTGCAATAGTGAAAAGCTACATCAAGATGAAGAAATGCATTGATCAGAAAATAATACATGTACTGTTAGGAGTATTTAGGTTCATTGCTTTCTTTCCTGGTTGATTAGTCTGTCCTCCCATTTGCACCTGGGAGGAGTGGTCTCTACTCTGTATTTAAACCCATGCCTCCCATGGTTCTGTGCTGAGTGTCGCTTTTACAGAGCTAGGCCTTAGCAGGAGGAGTAGGTGGTTATCTTGGATAGAGGAAGTTCCGTGGTTGGTTTTTGGGAGGTTTTGGGTGAACGAGTTGGTTTGTGTTTTCCCTTCTGTGTTCACCAATCCTCCCTCTGTGTATAATTGACTGTGTGAGTGAATTGCCTTATCCTTTGATTTCTACTCAGTTTCCCTGTGTTTGTTTCCTAGTGTATGGTTCCTTCCCATATTGGTTTGGGGAATTCTTTCCTACATGTTTCCTGTGTGCTGCTTGTGTTGTTAGTCAGCGCACACCCTTGTCAGTCCCTGTCAGTAGCAGCTTCACTTGTTCGTTAGGGGTGACCCCCTTTAGTCTCCAGTCCCTAGAGATCTTATAGGGCATTCCTTCTCCCACTTCCCTCTAGGCCTACGGTGTCAGTGAGAGAGGAGCTGTCGGGGTCAGGCTTAGCCTGAGAACAGCCGACCTACACCCGTGAGGCAGGGACCGGGTTAGCTAGTGGGAGTAGTGCAGGGCGAGATTTCCTACTGGTATTCCTTAGCCCCGTTGCAGCTATCTGGACTGACATAACATGTACCGTATATACTCGAGTATAAGCTGACCCAAATATAAGCCGAGGCCCCTAATTTTACCACAAAAAAACTGGGAAAACTTATTGACTCGAGTATAAGCTTAGGGGGGAACTGCAGCAGCTACTGGAAAATTTAAAAAAATAAAATGGTCGGAGTTTTTGGGTGCAGTAGGTGCTGGGGAAGGGGAGAGGGTGTTTTGGTTGTCTGTCTGCCCCTTCCCTGAGCTTGAGGACTGTTTTTTTTTTTCCCCCACTTGGAATTCAGCCTGGCTGAATATAGGGTATCTGCAGTGCTCCTATTAACCCCTTCCCGACGGAACAGGAGCACTGCAGATACTATAAATTCAGTAGACAGGGCACTTTCAGACACAGGGATACCTAATGTGTATGTGTTTCACAGTCATTTTCTACTTTTATATGTATTCTAGGGAAAGGAGTGATTTAGAACTTTTACTTACTTTATTTTTTTAATATATTTTTTTAAAGCTTTGAGTGGCTGCCTCGATACAGAGCTCCAAGCTGAGAGCAACCTTTATCTTTCCTTTTCACTCTTTTTGTCTGTATCTTCAAGAATCCTCTAACCAAGCAAACTAGCACTATGAATTAGCAGCTATAAATCGAATGTAAGAACCTGTGGAGTATTTTTTTTTAATTTTGGTTCTATTGTTAAAACATGGACAAGACTCTAGACCTGATTCAGCTGGAGTTTCCTGTGTGCACATGTGCCTGTTACCATCCCCCCACGAGCTAAGGACAGCATGGTCACCATGAAGCAGACAAAGCTGGAGGAGAAACCTGCATGGAAGTGTGGACTTCTTTCAAGGAGATGATTTTTGGCGTCTATTGCTGATGTGTGAAGATGCCTACAGCTGACTGGTATTTAATTCTTTTACTGTGGACACGTGGGACTCTATTACAACCTGGGAACCTACCATGACCCACCTAACCCATGAGTTTATGGAAGCTTGGCAAGAGAGCAGCACCATGTATACCTGGATGGCTTCAGACTTCTTTGGGCAGCAGAACACAGTGGTAAGAAGAAAGGAGGAGGGCTTGTGATGAAGGACATTTGGGGCATTTTTTTTGTGGTTAATGGACAATAGCGCTGATACAAGATAGCGAACTATCAGCTGTGAGCATGAGATCTCACTACATACCAAAGGAAGTACCACATGTTATCATGATAGCTGCATATGTCCCCACCTCTGCAAAAAAAACATTTCTGCCTGTTATAGCTACATGCTGTGACCCCTCCTCATGTCCTCCAACCACATTCAGCTGTATTATTAACATCACTTCACACAGAGAACTAAATGATCCTGCAGTGTGTCTGTGTTTCTTTCTTTTAAGTTGCTATGATTCCTAGTATTTCTCTATCTGCCATGAGCTTGTATGTGTTTCTCTCTTGTTATATACTACTGTACCATCCATGAAACTGTATCACTGAAATTTCCCCATTGTGGGACTATTAAAGGACTATCTTATCTTATCTTTTCACTATTTTAAGGGAGATTCTATACATTACTATTGCGGCTGGTCATAGACCCCCCTCCCAAAAAAAAATAAAAATAATAATAATAATAATACATGTGAGACTTAAAGCAAAATGATGCTGGAGAGGAGCCTCATAATTTTTGTCAAGTCATTGTACTGGATTGCTTGTGATAATGTGGGAGACTTAAGCAGGGTGTAAGAAATCCTTATTTGATGGTGACAATGTTCAGAAAGCTCCTGTAGATCTCCCACTACTTTTCTCTATATAGTTTACTTTATGGTGCTCCTTAAATTGATTAAGACCTAAAAGAATCACATAATGTACAGTCCTACATGAACTGTCAGTGTCCATTATCTCCTTGAAATCAATAGTCTTGCGTAAATCACATCCACAGTAACAACCAATGACATATGTAACATCATGCTCAGCCAAAGATCCATTTTTAGAACAACTAAATGAACTGTGTGACATGCTAATGCTCGCCTGCAGAGAGTAAGGATTTACAGATTAGATTTGAAAGGATATATACTAAAACTGGGTCAGATTTATCACCAGGAGTTGCTAATTTTAAACATCTTCATACTTCATTACTTTCCAGTACCAGCGAGGCTGGCATGTACATCCTTTGTTACAAGGACAGTTATACAATCTCTTTAAGCTATTGCTTTCACATTTCCTTGTAAACCGTTTCTCATTACATAATTATTATAAAATAATCTGTAGTTAGAGCATTATTCCCAGTCCAGTCCTATGTTTAAATGCACAAACCCAACCAGTTTAGATAAAAAAAATAAGTGGTTTATTCAGATCTTTTGGTTGACTTTACCTTTTTCCTAGCCTTTTGTTTGTGTCCATTCATAACAGAAGCCTCAACACTGTGCTGCATCTGTTGTATGACAAACTCCAATGGTGGTGTGAACATAGCCTTATGGATATCCTATCCTAATCCTATCCTTCCTATCCTAATTCCTAATTGTTTGGATGTTTGTGTGTTTGGATGTTTGTTCCTCAATCATGCAAAAACGGCTGAACGGATTTGCGTGAAATTCGGCACATACATAGATTGTGACCTGGATTGAAACATAGGCTACTTTTTAGCCCAGTAAAACATATGGCTTCGCAACTGCTATGAACAATTTAATGTTCACACTACGCTAAAGAACCTTGATGATGTCAGCACAGGCCCTTTAGCCGTTCTCTGATAGGATCACGCTATGGTGAGGGTGGAGCTACACTCTGTGGTGTGGGCGGAGCTACACGCTATGGTGTGGGCGCAGCTATATAGCCTTGCACCGGGCACTGTGGAAGCCGCTCACAATGGAGTCTCAGGGAAGGTCAGGCAAATGCAGCACATGCAGGCTGTGTGTGGGCACAAGGAGTATATGTGGGGTTCAGTTTGTGTGCATCACACAGGGGAATGTGGTGTTCGGCCTCTGATGGAAGGGTGCGAACTGTGGCAAATTTCAGCAACAGACGTTTCTAACACAGAAGCAGCTCACACACTGACAGAAAACAAGCCCTATAATCAAAATTGCCTGATGTAGCAGGGCTGAGACAGCACTGTAGCACAGCTTGTTCTGCTCTCCATATTGATGTATATAACGCTGGGTCTGCTGCACATATGCACAGGTGTAGCCAAGCCGAGACGCGGGCACTGCTGGGTCTGCGCGCATATGCACAGATGTTGCAGAGCCGCGACGCGGGCGCAGTCGGAAAGCGGGTGGATCATCGGCGTGTGCTATGGATGTACATACCGCTGGGTCTGCTGCACGTATAAACAGATGTAGCAGAGGCGAGACGTGGGCACCGCTGGGTCTGCTGCGCATATGCACAGATGTCGCAGAGCCGAGACGCTGGCACAGGCGGAATGCGGGCGGATCATCGCCGACAACAACCCACAGACAAAGTTGTGGGAAGAAGCTAGTAGAAATAATGTGCCAAAAATTTTACATTTATAACTTTGTAAAAAAAGGATTCAAGAGGTAGTAAAATGTCTCATGCAATTTTTTTAAAAAAATACTTCCATCCTTTTCTACCAGTTCATGAGGCATATTGAATTATTTTATTGCATCAGGACTACAGGAACGTGGACATTAATGTAGTCTAGGGCTTGGCGACCCAAATCAAAATGATTAATGATGGATGATTAATGATTAAACATATGCTTTAACCCCTTCCCGACATGCGCCGTAATAGTACGGCGCGTGTCGGGTCTGTAACTATGGCGACCGCCCGGGAGCCGGGCGGCCGTCATAGCCGCCGGGTGTCTACTGCTTCAAGCAGTAGACAACCGGCTCTAATGCCTCCGATCGGTCCCCGGACCGATCGGAGGCATTAACCCCTCCGGCGCTGCTGTCAAAGGCGCCGGAGGCGCCATCTTCCCGGCGGCGCATGGGCGCCGCCATTTTGGCAGGGATCGCCGGCTCCTGGAGCATGCTCCAGGGCCGACCCCCCGTTGCCATGACAGCCGGGAGCCTTGTTAAGGGCTCCCAGCCAGTCTGCAAATTCTCTCTTTTGCAGGCTGGTGTATACAGCCTGCAAAAGAGATGATGCTTTTTTGCAATGCATTGCAATGCATTAGCATTGTAATGCATTGCATTAGTGATCAGATCCCCTGGGGTTCAACACCCCTAGGGGGTCTAATAAATGCAAAAAAAAAAAAAAAAAAAAAAAAAAAAAGTAAAAAAAAATATAAAAAAATATAAAAAGTATTAAAAGTTCAAATCACCCCCCTTTCCCTAGAACAGATATAAAAGTAGTTAAAAACTGTGAAACATATACATGTTAGGTATCCCCGCGTCCGAAATCGCCCGCTCTACAAATCTATACAAATATTTTTCCTGTTCGGTAAACGCCGTAGCAGGAAAAATAGTCAAAAGTGCCAAACCGCCGTTTTTTCACTGTTTTAATTCTGCTAAAAATTTGAATAAAAAGTGATCAAAGCAATAACATTTCCCGAAAATGGTAGAACTAAAAAGTACACCCGGCCCCGCAAAAAAAGACGCCCTATGCATCCCCGTACACCTATGTATAAAAAAGTTACGGCCGTCGGAATATGGCGACTTTTAGAAAAAAAATTTTTTAACACCGTTTTGGAATTTTTTTTAGGGGTCAAAATGTAAATAAAACCATATAAATTTGGTATCCCTGGAACCGTACCGAAACACAGAATACAGGGGACATGTCATTTTGGCTGCACAGTGAACGCCGTAAAACCAAAGCCCGTAAGAAAGTCGCAGAAATGCATTTTTTCTTCAAATCCACCTCATTCTGAATTTTTTTCCTGCTTCCCAGTACATTATATAGAATAATTAATGGTGGCATCATGAAGAAAAAATTGTCCCGCAAAAATTAAGACCTCATATGACTCTGGGAGCGGAGAAATAAAAAAGTTATGGGGTTTAGAAGGAGGGGAGTCAAAAACGAAAATCAAAAAATGCCATCGGCGGGAAGGGGTTAATGGTTAAACATTACGTTTAATCAACAATTTTAGGACACTTCCCTTTTTCCATAACACACCCCCTGTCTATATGGCATGTCCTGACCAGTGAATTCTGGTTTCAGTTATTTACATATCAGCAATCCTAATTGGATAGTGTACAGTTAGTGACATATACTTTAGCCAATAGCAGTGTGAGATAGGATGGCATGGATACTAAATAATTAAATAATCACATTGATTAATTCAGTTGACTTTCAATTTTGGTTAGTTTTCGTTTAATTGCCTAGGCCTAATGCAGACTGTGATTCTGTGCCAAAAAAACAACTAATGGCTACTCTAAACTGCCAGGGTAAACACACTTGTTATTATAGAGAGACTACTTCAGACCAGCTGCTTACATGGGACCTTTCAATTCCAATCACTTACCATAAACTAAATTAGATATTAAAAAATAAATAAGCATTCAGAAGAACAATGAGGAACTATCCTTTTATGATGCAAGAATAAGAAAATCCACAAGAAAAGAACAAGGGAATATATATATATTTTTTTTCTTAAATGTAGATTGTGATCCCTATATGGGGTTCACAATGTACATTTTTTTTCCTTCAGTATGTCTTTGTAGAATTAGAGGAAATCCACGCAAGCACGGGGAGAACATACAAACTCCTTGCAGATGTTGTTCCTGGCAAGATTCAAACCCAGGACTCCAGCGCTGCAAGGCTGCAGCGCTATCCACTGAGCCACCACGTTGCCCCTGGAGAAGATAAATTAAATTTGTCTGGAGTCCCAGATGAGAGTAAAAAGTGTGTTACAGCGGAAGTACTTTCCAAAAAAGTGTAAAATATTGTCTCTATATTTATATAGACATTCATGATTTACCTGTAAATGAATACATCTACATGGTGATTTTGTCCATGACACCCTTTGTACACCCAAAGATCAGTGTCACTAAGTTACAGCACAATTAATGTACAGTATGTGAATGGGCTTTCACTGTGACCCAGATGTTTCTGCAAAAGATTAGATCAGTGAGATCAGTGCTTGATATTTTTTTTTTGACTGAGATTCAGGTCCAGTACCAGGAGTGGTCCTCAGATAGACTCCAGAGAGAGCTTGAACTACAACCAGGCATCGCGGTTCTTCCCGCAGTGCTTCAGACAGAAAGTTCATGGAGTTTTCCTCAGCAGACTTTGTTACAATTATACTTATGGAAATGTCGGCAGTTTGCCCATAGGTATAATTGACATGCTGCGATTTCCAAAACTGTGCTGGTTTTTACCCCTAAGTGAGCATGGGATTTACTAGAAACTAGAATCCCATCCACTTTGCCCTTACTATAAAACACCGTGATTTTTCCCACAGTATTTCCGCCGTGGGCAAATCGCAGCATTTTTAATCCCGTGTGGCCCCAGCCTAAAAAGTCATACTTAAAGGGGTATTCCCATGTACATAACCATTTTTAAATTTGTAGATAATTAACAGTTAAACATTTTTGCAAATAGAAGTAATTAAACATTGTTCATAATGTTAAAGATTTTTCTCTAAATATCTTATGGTCGCAAGTTGTTGCCTTGATCGGTTGCCAGTGGATACGACCATGAATGCAGAACCTTTCTAACGTCAGAAAATCAGCCATGATGTCTTTATTGTGGCTGGGATATCTTCAGATACATGTAGTGTCTCTTCCTGATAACCCAGCTACAATAAGAAAATCATGGATGAGTTCCTGACAAGTCCCAGACCATAGAAAGTTTCTACATTGGTGGTCGTATCCATTGGCAACTGATCAAGACAACAGATGTCACTACTAAGATGATTAGAGAAAATCTTTAAAACTGCCGAATTTTTAACTACTTATTTGAAAAAATGTTTAACTTTTAATTATCTAGAAGTATAGATATGATTATGTTCATAGGAATATCCTTTAAGTAGTAAAATGATACATCACAAATGAACACACAAAAAATTGTGCTGCTACTATAATATATCTTCAAGAACGAACAGCAAGCTATATAATAACTAGTCAGTTGCATTTGTATATCTAAATAATATATATATATATATATATATATATATATATATATATATATATATTTATTTATAAGCTATTAGTTACAGTGTATATGTTTCACTTCTAGTAATATAATAAACAATGAATAGGAGTTGTATAATATGTAATGTATAAGAAAGCATTACAAGATCATTTCTATATGCAAGTAAATAAGCTATATACTGTAAATGCCATACTGTACCCTATCTTTCATACCTAAGTAGATAAAATCACAGTGGTACAAAGAACATCTGCTGAAATAGGCTGACAATGACTTGGCTCACTAAGAAACAGCACTCAGTCTAGAGAAGAGCACTTGATGTTTATGGGCCTACAAAAGAGAACAGCAGACACATCAAAGACAGACTGCATCTCATGACACATAAGGAGTAGGAGGAGAGAACAGTTGCTCAGCTAGCAACCAATTCTTTTCTAACTCACTCTTGCTGGCTGACTTGTCTGTAATTTATAGTCTGAACAGAAACTCACTTACAGATCCTTTCCCATTCATATTCTTGGGATTGTGAAGGCTTCTGCTTCTACATATATACTAGTGCCATAACACATGTGATTATACAAATTATATAGACTTGACAAAGTGCAGTAAATGTTTTAAATTATTGGAGGTGACATTAACAAGTTTTTAGCCTTGCTTTATCACAGTTCATTTGAAATGAGCTTTGGCACAGAGAAGTTGGAGGTATCTTAATATATCTCTTCTTCTTTGCATGATACAGCTTTAATTTGCATTTGTTGATTACACAGCCAACTGTGTTCACAGAATGATTTCTGAAAGTATTCTTGAGCCCAAGTAGTGATATATAATACAGATTCATACCTGGGTTTTTTTGTTTGTTTGTTTTAACTGTAATTTTTATTGAACATTTTTATAAATTTTACAGACAAAATCAAATAAGTCAAGTCAAAGCACAAATCAATAGTTAGGTAGTACAAACTGAAAGGTGAGGGAAAAGAGGGTGAGGGGAGGGTAAGGGAAAAGGAAGGAGTCAGAGACCTTGTAGAATACTACAGGTATATGAGTTTCAGGATGACCACACAGCGTGAAAGGCGAGAGAGGCAGTCAGGTATTCCATACTGTAAATGTCCTTCACCCTAGCGATGAGGTATGGGCCAGAGGGAGAGGAGCTCCTTTTCCAGTGAAGAGCAAAAAGCATTTTAGCGGCCGTACACAAGTACAAAAACAACTTACAGGTCTGCTTGCCCAAATGTTTAGGGGACAGGTTGAGCATGTAGACAAGGGGGTCTAGCGGAACACCTTGAATGAAAAGGGCATCAGAGAGGCAATTAACTTCCAGGGAAAAGGGGCAAATACCCGAGCAGTCCCAAAAAATATGGCACAGTGAACCCACTTCTATCTGACAATGCCAACATTAGGAGGGGGGATACTGGGGTTGAAGGAATGAAGCAGGGCAAGGGTAAAGTAGCAATGCATGAGCAATTTGTATTGGGTTTCACGGTACGAAATGCAAGTAGAGGATTTAGCCGCACGAGACTGAATAATTTGCCACTGTCCAGGTGAGATCTGCCTATTCAGGGCCCCAGACCGCTTAGCCATATACCTGTGAGAAACAAAGGGCTGTCCTCCAGGAGAGGAGAGAAGTCTGTAAATGTTTGATATCAAGCCAACCATGGAGGTACCCGCCGGACACACCCTCTCAAATGCAGTAGGCAATGATACCTTCAGGGAGCCAAATTGAGAGGAACAAAATGGACAATCTTTTGGTAGTGGAGCCACTCAGAGGCAGGCAAGTGTAGCACAGAGGTGAAGTAGTCAAATGGCCTGAGCTCCAGGGTCAGCGACTCCACAAGGTCAGCAATATGGAAGAGGCCCAGTTTACTCCAAGGTCGAATCATAGCTACCGTAAGTCCCCCAGGGAGGAGTGGATTATACAAAAAGAAGATCATTGAAGAGTACGGAGAGGCTAAAGGGAAGAACAAGCAAGCCAGATAGCTCGCGTAAAGCAAATGGGTCCTAGAAGAGGGACAGAGGGAGGGGGAGGGGAACGGGACCACAAAAACACATTGGGGTGGACCGGTGCTAGCCAGAGCTTCTCAATCTTAACCCACTTTGTAAAGGCCTGTGGAGCAGCCCAGAACAGGATGTAGCGTAAGTGGGAGGCCCAATAGTAATGCAAAATGTGTGGGACTACAGGGGAATATGGGCCACTAGAAGGATCTCCAAAAAATAAAGGTCATACCTGTTTTTAATGACGTGCCACCATAGGACACGTAGGTCACGAGTATTCAATACTGTCAGCTTTGTCCCTTGTGCACATGGACTTCTCCAGATTTTCTTAATCATATTATATAATGAATCATAGATTGTGTCATTGTGGGGCTTAGGGGGGAAAACCAGGGAATCCCTAGCTTGTGCCACACCAGCTATCCAGTCCACCTGCCATAATACCCACTCCCTCAGCAAGCAAAAAAATTAATTTCCAAAAATGATGAATAGCCAGTTCATGGACACATCTTCTAAAACATGCATCCAGAATTGATAACCGCAAGACAGTTTCACCTAGGTAAGAGTCCATGCTTACCAAATATTTGTCTAACATGCCAGATTGTGCACTGTAAAATAATTGTGATACTGTATTTACTTTTGAAATAGATGGTAGCCTTGACCATTTTTACTCCATTTTCGAAACCACAAAACATTCTTCAAGCATACAAGCCAAATGATCAAAAAGCAGAGAAACCTACAAACTATTTCTATACCAAAGGTCATAAAACCATTTAGAAAAAGCTCTCCTCATCCATTCAAGTGACCTTCTAATTGGAGCCCATATAATGGCCCTCCTCGTCATAGAGAATGGCTCATTAATTATTTTTAGGAAAACAAGTTTATTGTATACGATGTACAAGAAAATATCAGTTTGGTGGTTATACCACTTCTCCCAGTCTCTGTAAAGTGTGCAGCACAGACATTGTTGGCTCTTTACTTTTCCAGGCACCTGATCCACATTATCCTCACCTGCACACACATCCTATTGCTACCCCCAATTATATAATATAACCCCCATAATTAATAATACTGCATATTTTTAATCACTTCCCTGTGTACCCCCTTTAATTAGTGCCCCTTAATATTAACGCCCCAGGTATTTCCTTATTAAAAAGTAAAAAAAAAATTATTGGGGTTCCAGTACCTGGGACCACAGTATCAGATGTTTGAATGAACTGTGGTACCCGTGAAAGTGCCATGATTCCTTCTATGTTTACCGTATTTTCCGGACTATAAGGCGCACATAAAATACTTCGATTTCCTCAGAAATCGAAAGTGCGCCTTATAGTCCGGTGCGCCTTATATAAGGCTTGAAGCGGCGGCACGCGAGGAGTTAAGCAGCGGCACGCGAGGAGTTAAGCGGCGGCACGCGAGGAGTTAAGCGGCGGCCGCCGGCAAAGTCTCCATGCCGCTTCCATACATTGCAATGGGAGCGCGCTATTCAAATAGTATTCGTTCATCTCTAACTATTTGAATAGCGCGCTCTCATTGTAATGTATGGAAGCGGCATGCAGACTTTGCCGGCGGCCGCTGCTTAAAGAGATTCTACTAGAGATGAGCGAGTACTGTTCGGATCAGCCGATCCGAACAGTACTCGCTCAACTCTAGATTCTACCATTAAAAGAACCTCTTCCCCCTAACCACGTCGGAATACCCTTAAAAGACTATTCGTCTCTTACCTTTCCCATAGCCAGCGCCGCCTTCTCCCTGAGCTGTGTTCGCGCCTTCCGTGTCGTCTTCTTTGGGCCTCATGGATGACGCATGTGCAGTCGGCTCTGGCTGCGAGAGCCTGTTAGAGCCGACTGCGCATGCGTCATCCATGAGGCCCAAAGAAGACAGAGACGGAGCTGCGGAAGAAGGCGGCGCTGGCTATGGTAAAAAGGTAAGGAGATTATTCCGACGTGATCAAGAAGGAAGTTCTCTTAAAGGTAGAATCCCTTTAACTCCTCGTGTGCCGAGCGCTTCCATTCATTTCAATGGAAGCGTGCCATTGAAATGAATAGAAGCGGCTGGCATGCGGGGGGTTAAGCGGCCGCCGGCAAAGTCTGCCGGCCGCCGCTTTCAATCATATAAGGCGCACCGGACAGCGCTGCGCCTTGTAGTCCGGTGCGCCTTATATATGGACCTAGGCAGGACTATAAGGCGCTCATGGGTAATGCGCCTTATAGTCCGGTGCGCCTTATAGTCCGCAAAATACGGTATATAGTATCATACATTTCATAGTAATGTAACTACAGCCTCATTCCTATGCAGAAGACTGGAATAACATCATGCGGTCACTATAAAAAGACAGCGTGTGATATAAACAGGTGCCATAGCCCCTCATATAGCTGATCAGTGGGGAATCAATTTCTCTTATTGATGATCTATTCTGAGGATAGATCATCAATAAAAATGAGCTGGAAAACTCCTTAAGGCCAGGCCTCACGTGGCATAAATGCTGTGGTGTGGCCACGATGTAAATGCTGCAGAAAAAATGCAGTGTTTTACAGTTCTACAAAGTGGATGGGATTTTAGAGAATTCCATCCACATATTGCCGAAAAATACACACAGTCAACATGCTGCAATTTCTGTGAAAAGTGCTGCAGGAAAAAACGTGATTTGTTACCACCGTGGTTTTTCCTGCAATGTTCCTTTGCTATGGCCCGTTATGTCGGGTTTTAGCCTTAATTGCCCCCTTATATTATCCCCCTTATTCCCCCTGACATAAATACTGGACCCCTAAATGACCTCTTCCCCCACTCATGTAATGCCTCCTAATAGCCCTTATATGAATAACCCCCCATTGTCCTAATGCCCGCTATAAATCCTCCCTTATATTACCCCCTCCTAAAAACCCCTTATACTATTAAATTATCCCAAAAAAAAGTTATACTCACCTACCTGCGATCCTTTGTTGAATGAAGCTACCGCCTCCTCTTCTTGGCCCTACGCTCTATGTGCAGGGTCCACGCATAGGACGTCTGCCTCCTGATGCAGGAGGTGTGATGATGTCATCGTGCCAGCCTGTGTCGGGAGCAGATGTGTTTTGTCTGCTCTCGGTGTCTTGTAAACCAAAAGCCTCTTCAGGCCTGTGGTTTACAAGACAAGGATGGGTTTTAACTAGATCGGTGTCTGCAGACACCGATCTAGTTAAAGTAAAAGCATTAATAGCGGCCGGGGGGGGGGGGCACAAAGTCATTAGGCATGGGGACACCGCCCCCTCTACCCCCGGTAGCTACGCCTCTGCAATGAGGTCATTAATTGTATTTTAATTAACATTTATCAAAGTAAGGGAAATGTAAAAATAAAGAAGGGGGAAACAAGGATACATAGGTCATAAACAATACAAAATTCATAAACAAAGGAACCTGTTAACATCTCACCTTGCAAGTGAGCAATCTTTGTTACCTCAAAACATTTGTCCATTAGACACCCTGGCCCATGGTAGAATGTTTGGGCAAGGCAGACTACTCACAATAGCACAAGTAACATGCCTTGCATTATCCAGTGGAAAAATGGCTGCTGGACAGGCCCTTCTGGCACAAACATTTTTTAACCAGCCGCTATCTGCTGGTTTATTCCAACTGGAAGTGGTTAAAATTTTATTTAGCAATCCCTGGTCCTGTCCAGTCCGGCCTCCACTTCCTCCTTCAGAGCACACTGCAGCTTTCTTCAGTGTCTGTGCCCTGGAGGTAGAAGCGGAAGCCAAGCGAAACAGGAGGCAGTAAAGGTGAGAAAAATATTGGCTTCTGCCTGTTGTAATAATTGCAGTAGCTGAACTTGTGCGGAACCAAGGTAGGCGAGAAAAAAAAAACAAAAAGTTATGCTCACCTCTCCTGGGAGGCCAGGGGTTCCCTAACATTCTCTTCAAGCCTCCTCCAGCCTCTGTGTGATGTCACGCGCCGAGCCTCCATGTCACCGCTCAGAACCACAACCAGGAGAGGTGTGTGTAAGTGTTTGTTATTTTTCCTCACTCCTCAGGTCTCCCAATATTATTATACTCTAGGGTCTGAGAAGACTCCAGAGTATAACAGAACTCTGTGGGTGATGAACCCAAGTTGGAAACTTATGAAAAATGTGTGTCAAATCTAACTGTGGGGGATGGGGGGGCTAAAAAAGGAGCAGCATACTGTTTGGGGACCAAGAAACAGAGGGCAATATTATGTGTGGGACCGAAAAAGGGACAATATACTGTGTGGGAGGCAATAAAGGATATACTGTGTGGGGGCCAGTAAAGAGGACAATAAATTGTGGGGGACCAGTAAAGGGGGGAATAGAATGTGTAAGGGTAAGTAAAGGGATGTGTTATATTGTGTGGAGGCCAATAAAGGAGTTAATACAATGTTGGGTTCATTAAAGGAGGTGTTACACTGTGTGGGAACTGCTGCATCCATGCCAAAAGCGGGATGCCTCGCTTAAGAGGACAGACCTCTATTTCAGTCTCCATTGCCAACCTGCTGTTCACCACAATAGCCTTTGACAGTGGTGGTGTAAGGTCAATGGAACATCAGTACCTGGATGTCTGGCTTGTGGCCCAGTGTCGTGCAAGAGCCTTCTTATGATAACTGTTTTCCACCCCAGCCTTGGGATGTGATGTCCAATTCACTTGCAGTACAGAATGGATCGCTACACACCAATCAGACGGTTTGTCTATGCAGAGATTCATCAATGCGCTACTCTTGCTGTTACTCCAAGTTCTCATTGTTCTCCCAATCACCAGAATATGCAAAACTGAACAGTACTGATATTTGTTTCTAGGTGTATAGCAATATACTGGAGTAATATACCAAGGTCTCTCAGTTCTAGGATTCTGTCCCTCTCACTTTGCAACAAGAGGTGGTACTTGGCACAAAACAGGAGGAATCGCAGAATCATCCCACACTACTTCATACGATTTCTGAGGTTTTACAAGACTAAAAAACTGTTCCTTTAAGTTGATTTTTCCCTCTTCATTCATGCCACAGATTGGAGGTAGATGCTAAAAAAGTGATCATTTCTAGATTGGAGACACCTGCTATATTGCATAACCCTACAGCTTGTCTTTCTAATTGTTGCAATTTCAATGTTGATAAGTGTATATTATATAATTGTACATCTTAAAAGTTTTTGTAAATGGGGATCTGAATAACCACTGCCCTCAGCGAAAGTAACTGACATTTGTCTTCTAAAATTGCACACAGCTATTTTGTATATCATGGCCTGTTATTTAACAATTGGTGAGATTATTCAGTCTTTCATTTGTATCTCTACCTTAATCCCAAATACGCAAGTCAACCAAAATGGAATGAAAATTAATAGTATTTTGTCTACTGGTAAATTTTCTATATATTACAGATTATACAAATTCATCGATGAGAACGACTTAACTTATTTCTCAAAGTTTCATTTAGGTCTAGGTGATGCTGCACTGTCCTCTGCTGTTATTACTTGGAAAAACAATATTCATAGTAGTTGTGACTACAAGTATAGGAGCAAAATCAAAGATCTACCTCTTTATAAACATTTCGATACTCCACATTACTTTATGTGAATGCCATATGAAAGTATCCTTCCATTAGTACAGACATAAATTTGCATGGTGGATGTCAACTCTTTCATGCTCTGCTTGCTACCAATGTAGGTCGAACATTTCTTTCAAACATCCTCTAGAGCAGCGGTTCTCAACCCCCTTTGGGCGTTGAACGACCCTTTCACAGGGGTCGCCTGAGACCATTGGAAATCACCTATTTCCAATGGTCTTAGAAATTGAGACACCACTCCTCTATCCGTCTCCAGACGTGTTTACTCACATGCAGATACGCCCACATACAAGTACCTGGTGTGATGATATAATTGCGCCAACCCCATCACATACACCATACAGGTATACGTGACAGTTTTGGCGCCATAATGTACTTATGTGCACCAGTCACGTGTGTGTAGAGAGCACCTATTATCTTTAAAGCAGCTACTCTGTTAAAAGCAGCTACTATGTTGAAAGCAACAGTATTGGAGGTAAAAAAAAAAATTATGGGTGGGGGTCAAAACAACATGGGGAACTGTATTAAAGGGTCATAGCACTGTTAAGGTTAAGAACCACTCACTGCTCTAGAGTGTATATAGTGTAAACCGATGGCTGGTCAGGTAATGGAGGGGGTGTAAATCTCTTCCAGACTACTAAGGTGGGTGAGATAAGTAAACTCCAGAAGGAATGTTTGTTCTCAGCAGACAACTTTCGTCTGCTGAGAATTTTGGTAAATGCTCAGTATTGGGCTGGATTTTTAGGAATGGCAGGTAGGTTGGTAGTGGGACCTGTCATTCCACCCCCCTCCAGTCCACACTTTGGGGATGTTCCAGCAGCGACTCAGCTGCAGAGAGTCTGCTCATCAAGGGAGCTTAAGAAGCCAGCTCCCGCAGCAGACTTTGGGGCAGAGTTTGGCTGGAGAGCCAACAGAGAGGTCATATTTTTGGAGCTGTGTCCTGAATGATTCTACTGGCTTTTTGGATTTCTGTTATTGTAGGTGAGGTAACCTATTCTATGTTTAGTTTTTTGTATTGTTTCCTTTTGTTGCTGCACTACCTTTTTGAGTGAAAATAAACTCTACCTTTGTTTTGGACTAAAGAAACTGGACTTCTGTGTCTATGCCACCCCACCTAGCAACCCCAGACCCTGGCAATAGATATATTAATAGATTACCTTTAGTACTATTTAATGGAAATGTTTCAGTTCTGGTTAGGGCTAAATGCAGGTCTTTACTTTCAACAGATCTTGGCCGTTTTCTTGAAAAAGTTCTCCAAGATACAAGCTCTTCATTCATTACAGATAAGAGGCTCTGAAAAGAAATAATTAAATATTGGTTGTATAAAGATGTTATGTTGAGATCGCTTGACATTTTAAATTATTCATTTACCTTGTCTTTAGTTTCATGCTGGGCTAAAAACATATCCATTGCATTCTCAACAAGCTGGTAAGTGTGATTTATAAAATGTGTCATCTGTGGTGAGACCTCTGTCATGCCATCATCTATAGAAATAACACAAATTCTGAGTATAAGCCATTATCGCACTATTCTATACAATGGATGTATGATGGAGATATCACTGCAAACCTGTAGTACATCCTGTTTGCTCTGCGGTTCTTTTCCACTGATCCCAAAGCCACAGCTTCATTTTTGTTTCCATTTTCTCATATTCTAAGCTACTCATGTTTGGAGTATGCTGGATATGGAAGAAAAGGGCAAGAATGAGTAAAAATAGATCTGGTGCCTCTTTAGACTATTGACTTTATTATTATTTTTAACACTGCTAGAGCATAGATTAAAGGCTGCTAATACACAAAGGCAATAAATCAATTAACATGCTGAAAGGAGAATCCTACTCAGCCTCTTCCTTTTCCATAGAGTTGTAAATGTGAGGCTGAATAGAAATCTTATGTAAACAAGCAGTGAGATTGAAGATTAGGAGCAAGAAAACATTAGGGTGCTTTCACACTGAGTATACGCTCAGCTCATTCTGAACGTAAAACCCGTTCAGAATGATCACGTACAAAGCAGATCCCATTCATTTCTATGGGTGCCGGCATACATGGGCTCCCCATTGAAATGAATGGGCGGCTTTTTTCCCTATTGCTTTCAATACGCGCGTATATTGCACCATTTCAAAGCTAGCCACTTACTAATTCCCCCATGTTTCTAACTTGTTTATGAATGCTGTTGGCACTGTCCTGCTTCCGCACTGCAGTAAAATGGCAAATTTCTTAAAAAATGTAAATTTTCACTTTGTACATTTAATTTTGGGAAGCACTCTTGGGCTCAATATAACAACATCCCTTGAGAAATTCCTTGAGGGGTGTAGTTTCTAAAATGGGGTCACTTTTGGGAGGGTTTCCATTGTACTGATACTTTAGGGGCCCTGCAAATATGAAATGACACCTGAAAACTATTCTAGCAAAATCTGCCCTTTCTATTCTGAGTTAGGCCATGTACTCATAAAACATTTTACGATCAAATATAGGGTATTGCCATGTTCAGGAGAAATTGTGTAAAGAACTGTGGGGTGCTTTTTCTCATTTAAAGGGGTATTCCCATAACTCTTGTTCTGTA
Organism: Leptodactylus fuscus; assembly: GCF_031893055.1. Lineage (NCBI taxonomy): Eukaryota > Metazoa > Chordata > Amphibia > Anura > Leptodactylidae > Leptodactylus > Leptodactylus fuscus. The sequence goes on along the minus strand of NC_134266.1, from coordinate 139,552,503 downwards.
GCCTGAAGACTCTGTACTCTCTTCGCTTCCTGGATTTCTCGCACATTGGTGGGCGGGGTTTAAATTTCTCTGCTATCTGCTATGATCCACAGTATGACGCTGAAGTGGAAAATTATGTAGCGGAGCTGGATTTGAGACAGCTTGCATTACATACAGAGGTAACGGACTCCTTATCTCAGCCCTTATCAGCCAATTTCAATTAAACCGGCTGATAAGTGGAAAAGCTGAAAATAGACAGCACAGTAATCCCGGAGCTCTCACCTCCCCCTCCCCTATATGAGGAGCTCCGTTGCTTGTCAGCCCCTCCCTCCCCCCCTGAGAGCAGGCAGCTATATCACTTGTCAAATGAGCAGATAATCCCAAGGGCCAGTGTCAACAATGAAGTGAATAAATTAAGATAGCAGCCAAACGAAGCAGTTTTGATAAAGCAATGTATTTAGGAAAAGTCTTATATCCACATAAACTAGCAGTATGGATAGGATCCTTGTTATGGGACAACCCCTTTAACCCTCTGTATAAGTTAAAAAAAATGGGACTAAATAGACTGAAAGAAATATTAAAATTGTATTCCCAATGCTAATAAAATTTGTCAAACAGCTGTGAGGTCTAAATGCTGATTATATCACTTGATAAATTCTATTAGCGGTGTAGTTTCCAAAACAGAGTCACCATTGTACTCTTATTTTAGGGGCTTTGCAAATATGAAATGGTGTCCAAATAATGTTCTTTCCATTCTGAGCCCGCCATGTACCTATATAGCAGTTTAAGACCACATATGGGGTATTTCCATATTTAGGAGAAATTTTTAACAAATGGTGGGGTGTTTTTCTCCTTTAACACCTTGTGAAAATGAAAACTTTGGAGATAAATTGACGTTTAAGGAATTTTTCATTTATACACCCAAATTTTAATAAAAATTGTAAAACAGCTGTGGGTCAAAATGCTTAATGAACCCCTTGATAAATTTCATGAGTGGTGTAGTTCTCAAAATTTCACTTTTGGAGGGTTTCCTTTGCTTTAGTGCTGTAGGTGCTCTGCAAATGAGGCATGGCACTTGAAAACTATTCCAGCAAAATCTGCTTTTCAAGTATGTAGTGTCGCTTCTTCCTTCTCGTGTGCTGCTGTGTGCCCAAAGATCAATTTACATCCATATGTGGGGTATTTTCATGCTCGGGAGAAATTGCATAACAAACTGTGAAATGCATTTTCTCTTTTAATCCCATATGAATGTGTTCATTTTAGGACTAAATGAACATATTATTGAAAAAAAAAAAAAAGGATCTAAATTTCAACTACATATTGTTTTAAATCCCATGAAATCCTTAAAGTGATAACTAACTTCCCAAATACTGTTTTGAATTATTTGAGGGGTGCAGTTTAGAAAACGGTGATTTAGGGGGGGGGGGGGTTTCTAATATATAGGGCTTTAAAATCCCCTTCACAACTGAAGTGATCCCTAACAAAAGGATTTGGGAAATTTTCTTGTAAATTTTCTTGTGACCACGATTGTTACAATGCCTGTTACCAGACATCCACTATTAATAACAGGAGTGGACTAAAGGCATAAGGCCCACTGAGGGATTCACCGGTTCCCTGGTGAGTGAGTCCGACCCTGGGGAAAAGAACATGAAAGTTCGATCCACTGGGTTTCTAACTCGCCATAGGTCAAAAAAGTATGGGAACAGAATAAATTATGAAAGTCCCTAGTCAGACGAGATTGAACGTGTAGAAGGGGCCTATCCGTTATCGACATAGGAACAGAATCTGAACATTGGAAATGTAAACGTTACATAGAAGTATAGGTTGGCCATGTATGAGACCTTCAAGTATAATGAAGTGACCCTGATGATTAATATTTCCATCCTCACTTTACGGCTGCTATGAAAGGCAAATTAGGAAGTGGGGAATTAATGTCAGGCAAAATGTAATGTGGCCACATCTACCTGGAGAGACCAGAGCTCACATTGTACAAGGCACACTTTTGATTGAAGCCCAGGCCCTTAACATTCAGAGTGACATAGTTAACCTTTGGAGTCTAAGGGAAGGGAAGGAGTATTGCACATGTAGGAGTGAATCTCATCCATCCTGCAGAAGAACAGCAGATCTTCATGTCTCAAAATGGCAGAAGTAGTCAGCAAAAATTCAAAATCTGGCCACGGATCTCTAGACCTAGGAGGGTCAGAAGGAAGGAAAGAGGAGAAGAAAGAGAAAAAAGACCAAAGACACAGGCAGGGAAAACATAACATGCAAACTGTTAACTTGGAAATGAGTTCCAAGTGGGGATTTTAACTGCTTAGAACCTGTGGTCAAACATGACCATGGCACCTAAGGAATTTTGCCGTTCATCAGCCCAACGTGGTTTGTCCTGGGGTGCCAATATGTATTTTTGTCAGCCCGGTGTCTGTGGCCTCCCTCCCACGTTAGACCCGACTGGCAGTGGCGATGTTTAATGGGTGGATATAATTTACATTACTTAACTACTTTGGAGGTCACATACTTAGTTGCTTAAAGAGGTTTTCCCAACATACAATGTTTTAAAAACAAAACAAAAACTATGTAGTTAAACCCTCTGCACAGTACCTATGACCACCCACCCCCTATGTGCCCTCTCTTTCAAGATCTTCACCCCAATAGCACCAATACATGTTCAGCTTGCAATGGCCAAAGTGGGCTGTCCAAACTATAGAGCATGAGACGGCCTGCTTACTTGTAAAAAATACATTTCCCATGTATACCTTGTTTTGTGTAATTGCACTGGCTATTTCTCCTAGTAGAAATCATTCATGCACTGTATATGCTCCATCTATTAGGCAGCATTCACACTGAGTAACGCTGGCGTTTTTTGTGCTTATTTGGGCACGTAGCACCGAGTAAACGCCGCGTAGACGCTGCGTTTGCGCCGCGCTATTTTGCGGTAGCGTTGTACGGCGCAAACGCGGCGCTACGTGCCCAAATAAGCACAAAAACGCCAGCGTTACTCAGTGTGAATGCTGCCTTAGGATGGCACATGCGTGTTATCTAACCCTGATCTACTAAGCAGTAGAGATGAGCGAGTAGTGTTCGATCGAGTAGGTGTTTGATCGAATACTACGGTATTCGAAATACTCGTACTTGATCGAACACTACCAGCTGTTCGAACTTTAAGGTTCGATACAGAACCAGCGTTGATTGGCAGAATGCTATACATTCTGCCAATCAACGCTGGTTCTTCTCTTACCTTTAGAAGTCTTCTCCGTGCAGCGTCCCCGCGGCGTCTTCCGGCTGGAATTCACTCTGCCTAGGCATCCGGCCTAGGCAGAGCCGACTGCGCATGCGCGGGCATGCCCTCGCATGCGCAGTCGACTCTGCTCAGGCGTCGGGCCGGGCAGAGCCGACTGCGCATGTCCACGCATGCGCAGTCGGCTCTGCCTAGGCCCCGATGCGTAGGCAGAGTGAATTCCAGCCGGAAGAAGACGCGGGGGCGCTGCGCCGGGAGAAGACTTCAAGGAGAATCCAGCCCGACCGTCACTTGTGGACTTGATAAGTATAATTTTATCGAATTTTGCGTACCCCTGAAACGAGCATTTCCCCCCATAGACTATAAAGGGGTTCGAAATCCGTTCGAACAGTCGAACAGTGTGCGGCTGTTCGAATCGGATTTCGAACCTCGGACATTTTAGTGTTCGTTCATCTCTACTAAGAAACAATAGGAAAGTGAAAAAAAACAAACTGGGCACACTTATCCTGAATGAAGATTGGCTACAGGTCTATCATATCATATTGTGGTAGGGATAGGAGGATTTCATTGGGTTTTTTCTAATGGTAAATACACTTTTGCTATTTGCTTTCAAAAGGTATTTTGTAACTTACTTTTTACATATGAAATACCATGTTTCTCCCAAAATAAGCCCTACCCTGAAAATAAGCCCTAGCTTGGTTTTGCAGGGTATTTGGAGTATGCTTGAAATATAAGCCCTACTCTAAAATAAGCCCTAGTTACAGTCAGCGCATCCAGCACTAGATTATGTCACGTGAAGTCATGGAGACAGAGAATAGGCATACCGTAGCTCCCAACCACCTGGACAAGTGCCCTGCTACCCCTCACCACGGCAGGGTAAAATCTGCTCTTAAGTTCCGCCTCTCTTTACAGAAAGAGAGGTGAAAACTCCTCGAACAGAATACCCAACACAAATATAAACTGACCCTAACTGCACTTGTTGCTCAGGAACTGTGCTATAATAAGTAGAGTGACGTGTGTAAACAGATGTTAAGAACTTAAAAAGAGGACCTTTCACTACTTCCACCAATTCAAGTGTACTGTATTAAAATTATCTAATTAATATCTAAGGTACTTTATGAAAAATAATGTGACTTGTTATGACTTACCAGTAGGCTAGGATCATTTGGATATTCACTAAAATGGTTCTGTACAAAGTTATTTCCTAGTAATTTGAATACCATTTGCCTTTTCTTGGGATTATCAAGTATCGACTGTATATTTTTAGCATAGGTGACAGCAACCCTGGTACACACCTGCAAAGAAAAGGAATAACATTTTTGAGAGTTTGCACAACTAAGAAGACAAACCAATATTAACGTGCAATCTTCAGTGCACTGTAATCTGCAGTGAAATTCAACTTTTATTCCGTATTCAAATTAACTGTTGGGTGCCGCATGTACCAAAGTTCCCATTTTTTTTGTAGTCATCACCCAGCACAGCCAAAAATAAAAAGACATGTCTCCTGGACAGAGATTCATAGCAACCACAATTGTGTTCATGGAAAAAAAAAATAATTTCTCAGCAATATAAGGTTAAGTTCACACAGGGTTTTTTGGTGCGAAACCTGAGGTGGAGGCCGCCTCAGGTTCCGGACCAAAAACCAGGTAGCCGCGACTGAAAGCCGGTGCACTGCACCGGCATCCAGCCGCGCACTCCGCTGCAGATTAGGCCCAATGAATGGGCCTAGTCTGGAGGAGGGAGAGTCTTCAGGAGGAATCGTGAGGTGAAATGGCCTGAAGAATGAGCATTTTGCTTCTTTTTCCGGGAGCCGGAACAAACTGGCTCCCAGAAAAAAAGACCTGAGCGACTTCCATTGATTTCAATGGGAGCCGTCTTTTTGGTCAGGATTTTGAGGTGGATACGGCCTCAAAATCCTGACCAAAAAACTCCATGTGAACTTACCCTAACTGCTTTTTGATACAAGTAAAGTGTGTTATTCAAACAAGAGTAGTGTAAGGTACATTGAAATATAACTTTTATTAGGTATACTCTAAAAGTCAATAAAAATATCTTGAATAGTCAAGTATATAAAAATAGGGAGTTCTGAAGCAATTAGTAGAAAAATTAGTGTGATGTATAATAAATTGAAGGTGTAGATCACCCAGGCTATTAAATTGCACACTCTAGCCTAGATATTTGTTTGATCAGTGTAACACAGGGATATAATAAATCCCAACTACACCATGCCAGCACACAGCCCAATTGCTAGGGCCAATATCATACCAGCACGCAGCCCAATTGCTAGGGAAGATACACACACTAACTGGGATCAGTAAAGGACCGATCAGAACCCTAACTGACCACTGACTTGAGGGCCCACATTACTCCCCCAGAACTAAGTCTAGCAATCACAAGCAAAAGATTCATACAAGTCACATTGGTGACTCAATAGCACACACAGCAGTCCTACAAGTTTCGCTTGACGAGTTTCATCTGGTATATTCAACCAGTTCATCAGAGGCTAAACGGACCTAAGGACGGGAGCGGTAGCGATCCGTCTCCCGTATTAGTTAGACAAGCGTGATGCATATAGTTTGCCTGTCAGCTATGATGTGAAGCCTGGCGGCTTCATCTGAATTATTCAACCAGTTCATCAGAGGCTAAACGGACCTAAGGACGGGAGCGGTAGCGATCCGTCTCCCGTATTAGTTAGACAAGCGTGATGCATATAGTTTGCCTGTCAGCTATGATGTGAAGCCTGGCGGCTTCATCTGAATTATTCAACCAGTTCATCAGAGGCTAAACGGACCTAAGGACGGGAGCGGTAGCGATCCGTCTCCCGTATTAGTTAGACAAGCGTGATGCATATAGTTTGCCTGTCAGCTATGATGTGAAGCCTGGCGGCTTCATCTGAATTATTCAACCAGTTCATCAGAGGCTAAACGGACCTAAGGACGGGAGCGGTAGCGATCCGTCTCCCGTATTAGGTAGACAAGCGTGATGTTTTTAGCTTTGGTTTTTTTTGTTGCTCCAGCACAGTGTATGGACCTGGAAACCTCTTTGAAAAACACTAGTGGTTTTTGAAGCGGATTTTGCAAAAAACGCATCAAAAACCGTGCCAAAAAAACGCATCCCATTGACTTCAATCGGTTTTTCCAGGCAGAATCCGCCTGAAGATAGGTCAGCTCGCTTTTTTTTTCCACTAGCTGAAAAAAAAACACTAGCAGAAAAAAAAGCTAGCGGCTCCCATTGAAATGAATGGGAGACATTTTTGCAGGTGGATTTTGAGGCGGATTCCGCCTCAAAATCTGCTGGCAAAAAACTCTGTGTGAACTAGCCCTAAATGCTAGAAAAACCTTATAGTGGTTATAAAATAAGCATAAGGGTCCATTCATACGGAGTAAACGCACGCTCATTTTGGCAAAATACACGTGTAAATATAAAACTCCCATTGACTTCAATGACATTTTTTACACGTGTAAAAAACCTGTCACATTTTTTGGCGCGTTTTTTTACATGTGTAAAAAATGTAATCGAAGTCAATGGGAGTCTTATTTTTACATGTGTATTTTGCCAAAATGAGCGCGCGTTTACTCCGTGTGAATGGACCCTTATGCTTATTTTATAACCACTATAAGGTTTTTCTATCATTTAGGGCTAGAAAAAGTTTAGCTTAGTGTACATGAGTGCTGCATTAGATTGGTGTACATGAGTGCTGCATTAGATTGGTGTACATGAGTGCTGCATGGTTCTAAATTGATCTGATTGCCTGTACTGACCAATGTACTTCACTAAAAGTGCCTACAAAGGACACATGAACATTATATGAATGGCTGGGTGTATGGGGCTTTTTTGATATGCTGTGGTCGTGCTAATTGGGAGGTGGTTTTGATGTGGGAGTACGGGCCTTCCTTGGGAATAGATTACACCCGAATGCACTATGAGAGGAATGACCTGGTTATTTATGGGCAACATCATCACGTGTAATTTTAAGTAGAATTAGTACAGAACTAAACTGAAGGTAAATGCTACTACTCAAATTCATTCTGTGCTTCTTCTCTTTTTTAAATCAATCTACTTATTGCAGAACACCCTATCCACAGTACTCCACTGTACTTCAGTTATCTCTCATGGCCCCATTGAAATGAATGAATTGGGAACTGATACATACATCCCAGTTACAGGTGGAATACAGCCTCCAAATCTGAAATACTTCTTCAAGTCTGTCTCTGGAAGATCAAATGATCACCAGGCTAGATGGAAACCACATCATGTCTGTAAATAACATCCAGCATCTCAATGTTATTTACCAATGCAACAATCTAATAGCAAGTCACATGAACCACGGTCAAGTTGAAAATGCAACTGCTATAAAAGGATTGGAGAGTACTTGGATCTTCAGATTGACAATAAAATAACTCCAAATTAACTGCTTTGTATAAGTCTCTAATAGGCATGTACCATCTTTGTATCGTTAAATTAGCGTACTTATGCCCATGAGGTTGGTAAACTACCATGCTCCTTTCCAATATGGTAACTGTAACTTTGCTGTAGCTTCCCCTCATCATGATTACAATCCTGGTAGTTTTGTGTGTGTTTTTTATTGTCTAATTAACTTTTTCCTTACTCGTTATGTCTGGATGCATTAGTAGTGATATACTTGACCTCAATAATAGCATCAGGAGGATACTTTTGTTTATTTAATTCCAGTTTTCATCTCCCTACTGGTTGACCACCACTTGGTTGTCTGAAGAAGGTTACAAGAAGCTCTATGGTTTGTTAATACGGTTGCTGTAGTAACTTTACACGCTGTAGCAACTTTTCCCTAAGCCAGTGTCACCTGTATGGGTGGTGACTGCAGGAGTGGGGTAGAAGTAAACTTCAGGTGCTTGCGCCCAAAGTACTTGGACACACAGTATCCTGAAGGGGATGTCTCACCACATGCCAGGTTTCAACTGCATCCTAGGGTGAGTCCAAATGGATGTGATATGTGGTTAATGGTGTGGGTGGAGTTAGGAGCATTTGAGGATCAACATTGTTGTGCCCCTTTCCTAGGAGTTCACATGTAACTAGGCAGTCTAGTGCTGCACTGTGTTGTGCATTTCTCAAGGGTCCTGTATGATTAATTTTCAGCTTTACCTCACAGGAAGGAGGAACCCTTTATGGAGAGCAATATCTAAGCCCACAGAATTCGTTTCCCCGAGGAGTCCCTGTGTCCTGTAATGATATGTACACCAGGATTTGATGCACCAGGACCATTTGGTTAAGGGCTAGCAAGGTACTGCCTTTGCAGGAATGACTCAGGGTGGTTAGCGAATAATGTAAGGGCTTTATAGGGTCAGTCCCCAGCGAGTGGTGACTCCCATTACCGGTAGTTGAAGTGTCTGAAGTACCTCCCACACATGAAATGGCACTACCTGGCATGGCTGTTAAAAATCCAACTATATATGAACCACAACAATAAGATTGTGCCAATTTGTGTTCATGTACTACTGTCATTTTAGTGCATTGCAAAACTTGCCTTTTGTACATGTGGTTTTTACCGCTGCATTATTCATGTAGTACTGCCTATGAATTTAGTGGTGTTGCAATAACTGCCTTTTACACGTGTGGTTTTTGTAAGTATGCTACTTATGTAGTATTTCCTGTCATTTTGGTGAGTTAGAAAAACTGCCTTTTCCACATGTGGTTTTTAGCAGTGCATCACTCCTACTGTTTGTCACTCTGGTTGCCACTGTGATGGTCAGGGTGTTATCCATTGTGGTTTCTAATCACATGGACATTGGATGCTCTACTCGGGGGGGGGGGGGGGGGTATCTTCAATTAAAAGTTATGTTGAATTGATGTTTTTGTAGTTAAAATCTGGAACCCTGTACTTGTCTGTGCCACGTAATCAATTTTCTTATACAATGCTCTTTCTCTTCAGTTATGTTGGTGGAGGCTCTATTATAACAAAATGTATTGTATCATTGTTCATATATTTATGCAATATCAACCACAAGGATATCACATGCTCACAATCTTCACCCACATTTTCCACTTTCACACTCACTTTCATACCACTTCTGACCTACATACACAGTCCATCTCCCTTCCTTTTAGCCCTGTCTTATAATATTGAATGTAAAACCCACAAAATTAACAGCTCAATCATGTAAGGAATACAGCCATATCTCAGCCCCATCAACTACATCAATGGTTTACCTGGACCAGGGCCTCAAGCTCCCCCAGTTCGCTTGCTAGACTTCTGGCTTTTGTGAACATACACTTTAACTTGACATCCAAGTTCACACATAAATTTCCGGAAATGAGTATTCTTGAAGATTTATGGCCAGATTCGACTATACTATTCGGTTGTAAGAAATGTATTTCCCTTTAAACTGTTCTAGTCCCTCCCACCTCCAATCGACTGGCCCTCCCCTCTCATTCCGAGTTTAAATACTCCACCACCCATGCTAGAGTTCTCTTCCCAGCACAAGAGACCCCCCATACATTCTGTTTAATAGAGCCTGTACCCCACTGAAAAGTCAGCCCAGTGCTCTAGAAACCCAAACCCTTCTTTCCTGCACCAAAACTTGAGCAATGCATTAAATTCCATAAGGCTGAGTTCACGCAGAGTTTTTTGGTCAGGATTTTGAGGCCGAATTTGCCTCAAAATACTGACGAAAAAGACGGCTACCACTGAAATCAATGGGAGCTGGTCAGGTCTTTTTTCCAGGAGCCATTTCCTGAAGACACTCCCTCTTCCCGACTAGGCACATTCATTGGGACTAATCCGGAGCGGAGTGCACGACTGGATGCCGATGCACTGCACCAGCATCCAGTTGCGGCTACCTGTTTTTCGGTCTGGAAACTGAGGCGGCCTCCGCCTCAGTTTGCAAACCAAAAAACCCCATGTGCACTCAGCCTAAGATCCCTCTGCGTTTCCTGTGTTGTGCATGGCACAGGAAGAATTACAGAGAATACAACTTTGGACGTTCTTCCCTTAAGCTTAGAGCCCAGTTCTCTAAAACTATCAGCAAAGCGCCTCCACCTA